>NW_028247993.1:0-59540 GCF_964263255.1 Lissotriton vulgaris
CCCCGGTAGCTTGTTTCCTTCCCAGTGTAAGAATTGGCTTTTGTAGTTTGGTTTGCCCTGTTCCCATCATGCACTGGGACAGGAACAGACTAATTTGCATACAGCCAGGTTCTGAAACTGGGATGGTGCAGTGAGCTAAAAAACGGTGTTGGATCTAGCCCTGATCTCTTGACTGGGTGAGAGTATTCTGTTTAATTCAGAGACTCTGTCCCTCACCACCCCTTGTTGTAAATATTTTTGTCCACCCTAAGCGTGGAAGGGTATACTCAGATGTGAGTCCCTTGCTCATTGCACCATCAGGATTCAAGCAAGCCGGGCCGAAGAGGCTGAAATGCCAGAAACCGGTCCCCGGTAGCTTGTTTCCTTCCCAGTGTAAGAATTGGCTTTTGTAGTTTGGTTTGCCCTGTTCCCATCATGCACTGGGACAGGAACAGACTAATTTGCATACAGCCAGGTTCTGAAACTGGGATGGTGCAGTGAGCTAAAAAACGGTGTTGGATCTAGCCCTGATCTCTTGACTGGGTGAGAGTATTCTGTTTAATTCAGAGACTCTGTCCCTCACCACCCCTTGTTGTAAATATTTTTGTCCACCCTAAGCGTGGAAGGGTATACTCAGATGTGAGTCCCTTGCTCATTGCACCATCAGGATTCAAGCAAGCCGGGCCGAAGAGGCTGAAATGCCAGAAACCGGTCCCCGGTAGCTTGTTTCCTTCCCAGTGTAAGAATTGGCTTTTGTAGTTTGGTTTGCCCTGTTCCCATCATGCACTGGGACAGGAACAGACTAATTTGCATACAGCCAGGTTCTGAAACTGGGATGGTGCAGTGAGCTAAAAAACGGTGTTGGATCTAGCCCTGATCTCTTGACTGGGTGAGAGTATTCTGTTCAATTCAGAGACTCTGTCCCTCACCACCCCTTGTTGTAAATATTTTTGTCCACCCTAAGCGTGGAAGGGTATACTCAGATGTGAGTCCCTTGCTCATTGCACCATCAGGATTCAAGCAAGCCGGGCCGAAGAGGCTGAAATGCCAGAAACCGGTCCCCGGTAGCTTGTTTCCTTCCCAGTGTAAGAATTGGCTTTTGTAGTTTGGTTTGCCCTGTTCCCATCATGCACTGGGACAGGAACAGACTAATTTGCATACAGCCAGGTTCTGAAACTGGGATGGTGCAGTGAGCTAAAAAACGATGTTGGATCTAGCCCTGATCTCTTGACTGGGTGAGAGTATTCTGTTTAATTCAGAGACTCTGTCCCTCACCACCCCTTGTTGTAAATATTTTTGTCCACCCTAAGCGTGGAAGGGTATACTCAGATGTGAGTCCCTTGCTCATTGCACCATCAGGATTCAAGCAAGCCGGGCCGAAGAGGCTGAAATGCCAGAAACCGGTCCCCGGTAGCTTGTTTCCTTCCCAGTGTAAGAATTGGCTTTTGTAGTTTGGTTTGCCCTGTTCCCATCATGCACTGGGACAGGAACAGACTAATTTGCATACAGCCAGGTTCTGAAACTGGGATGGTGCAGTGAGCTAAAAAACGGTGTTGGATCTAGCCCTGATCTCTTGACTGGGTGAGAGTATTCTGTTTAATTCAGAGACTCTGTCCCTCACCACCCCTTGTTGTAAATATTTTTGTCCACCCTAAGCGTGGAAGGGTATACTCAGATGTGAGTCCCTTGCTCATTGCACCATCAGGATTCAAGCAAGCCGGGCCGAAGAGGCTGAAATGCCAGAAACCGGTCCCCGGTAGCTTGTTTCCTTCCCAGTGTAAGAATTGGCTTTTGTAGTTTGGTTTGCCCTGTTCCCATCATGCACTGGGACAGGAACAGACTAATTTGCATACAGCCAGGTTCTGAAACTGGGATGGTGCAGTGAGCTAAAAAACGGTGTTGGATCTAGCCCTGATCTCTTGACTGGGTGAGAGTATTCTGTTTAATTCAGAGACTCTGTCCCTCACCACCCCTTGTTGTAAATATTTTTGTCCACCCTAAGCGTGGAAGGGTATACTCAGATGTGAGTCCCTTGCTCATTGCACCATCAGGATTCAAGCAAGCCGGGCCGAAGAGGCTGAAATGCCAGAAACCGGTCCCCGGTAGCTTGTTTCCTTCCCAGTGTAAGAATTGGCTTTTGTAGTTTGGTTTGCCCTGTTCCCATCATGCACTGGGACAGGAACAGACTAATTTGCATACAGCCAGGTTCTGAAACTGGGATGGCGCAGTGAGCTAAAAAACGGTGTTGGATCTAGCCCTGATCTCTTGACTGGGTGAGAGTATTCTGTTTAATTCAGAGACTCTGTCCCTCACCACCCCTTGTTGTAAATATTTTTGTCCACCCTAAGCGTGGAAGGGTATACTCAGATGTGAGTCCCTTGCTCATTGCACCATCAGGATTCAAGCAAGCCGGGCCGAAGAGGCTGAAATGCCAGAAACCGGTCCCCGGTAGCTTGTTTCCTTCCCAGTGTAAGAATTGGCTTTTGTAGTTTGGTTTGCCCTGTTCCCATCATGCACTGGGACAGGAACAGACTAATTTGCATACAGCCAGGTTCTGAAACTGGGATGGTGCAGTGAGCTAAAAAACGGTGTTGGATCTAGCCCTGATCTCTTGACTGGGTGAGAGTATTCTGTTTAATTCAGAGACTCTGTCCCTCACCACCCCTTGTTGTAAATATTTTTGTCCACCCTAAGCGTGGAAGGGTATACTCAGATGTGAGTCCCTTGCTCATTGCACCATCAGGATTCAAGCAAGCCGGGCCGAAGAGGCTGAAATGCCAGAAACCGGTCCCCGGTAGCTTGTTTCCTTCCCAGTGTAAGAATTGGCTTTTGTAGTTTGGTTTGCCCTGTTCCCATCATGCACTGGGACAGGAACAGACTAATTTGCATACAGCCAGGTTCTGAAACTGGGATGGTGCAGTGAGCTAAAAAACGGTGTTGGATCTAGCCCTGATCTCTTGACTGGGTGAGAGTATTCTGTTTAATTCAGAGACTCTGTCCCTCACCACCCCTTGTTGTAAATATTTTTGTCCACCCTAAGCGTGGAAGGGTATACTCAGATGTGAGTCCCTTGCTCATTGCACCATCAGGATTCAAGCAAGCCGGGCCGAAGAGGCTGAAATGCCAGAAACCGGTCCCCGGTAGCTTGTTTCCTTCCCAGTGTAAGAATTGGCTTTTGTAGTTTGGTTTGCCCTGTTCCCATCATGCACTGGGACAGGAACAGACTAATTTGCATACAGCCAGGTTCTGAAACTGGGATGGTGCAGTGAGCTAAAAAACGGTGTTGGATCTAGCCCTGATCTCTTGACTGGGTGAGAGTATTCTGTTTAATTCAGAGACTCTGTCCCTCACCACCCCTTGTTGTAAATATTTTTGTCCACCCTAAGCGTGGAAGGGTATACTCAGATGTGAGTCCCTTGCTCATTGCACCATCAGGATTCAAGCAAGCCGGGCCGAAGAGGCTGAAATGCCAGAAACCGGTCCCCGGTAGCTTGTTTCCTTCCCAGTGTAAGAATTGGCTTTTGTAGTTTGGTTTGCCCTGTTCCCATCATGCACTGGGACAGGAACAGACTAATTTGCATACAGCCAGGTTCTGAAACTGGGATGGTGCAGTGAGCTAAAAAACGGTGTTGGATCTAGCCCTGATCTCTTGACTGGGTGAGAGTATTCTGTTTAATTCAGAGACTCTGTCCCTCACCACCCCTTGTTGTAAATATTTTTGTCCACCCTAAGCGTGGAAGGGTATACTCAGATGTGAGTCCCTTGCTCATTGCACCATCAGGATTCAAGCAAGCCGGGCCGAAGAGGCTGAAATGCCAGAAACCGGTCCCCGGTAGCTTGTTTCCTTCCCAGTGTAAGAATTGGCTTTTGTAGTTTGGTTTGCCCTGTTCCCATCATGCACTGGGACAGGAACAGACTAATTTGCATACAGCCAGGTTCTGAAACTGGGATGGTGCAGTGAGCTAAAAAACGGTGTTGGATCTAGCCCTGATCTCTTGACTGGGTGAGAGTATTCTGTTTAATTCAGAGACTCTGTCCCTCACCACCCCTTGTTGTAAATATTTTTGTCCACCCTAAGCGTGGAAGGGTATACTCAGATGTGAGTCCCTTGCTCATTGCACCATCAGGATTCAAGCAAGCCGGGCCGAAGAGGCTGAAATGCCAGAAACCGGTCCCCGGTAGCTTGTTTCCTTCCCAGTGTAAGAATTGGCTTTTGTAGTTTGGTTTGCCCTGTTCCCATCATGCACTGGGACAGGAACAGACTAATTTGCATACAGCCAGGTTCTGAAACTGGGATGGTGCAGTGAGCTAAAAAACGGTGTTGGATCTAGCCCTGATCTCTTGACTGGGTGAGAGTATTCTGTTTAATTCAGAGACTCTGTCCCTCACCACCCCTTGTTGTAAATATTTTTGTCCACCCTAAGCGTGGAAGGGTATACTCAGATGTGAGTCCCTTGCTCATTGCACCATCAGGATTCAAGCAAGCCGGGCCGAAGAGGCTGAAATGCCAGAAACCGGTCCCCGGTAGCTTGTTTCCTTCCCAGTGTAAGAATTGGCTTTTGTAGTTTGGTTTGCCCTGTTCCCATCATGCACTGGGACAGGAACAGACTAATTTGCATACAGCCAGGTTCTGAAACTGGGATGGTGCAGTGAGCTAAAAAACGGTGTTGGATCTAGCCCTGATCTCTTGACTGGGTGAGAGTATTTTGTTTAATTCAGAGACTCTGTCCCTCACCACCCCTTGTTGTAAATATGTTTTTAAACCACCACTTCCATTCAATACTGCTATACAACAGAATATTGGCACCAGATGGACTGCCTGGATCAAAACATTTGATGATTTCACTAATGCGCTTTAAGAAACAAAGGACAAATGACAAAAAAGATCATCAAATATTTAAAGAAATTTGCAAGTGATGCTGTGAAGAAGTTATAAAGAAAATACTTCAAGCTAATAAAACATATTACCGTCAGATTAAGTTGGCATTAGGAATCAAGTTCAAACCAATGCCGAACATTGACCATGAAAGGTACATCTTCAAACAAGACTAAAAGCAAGCTGGAAACACAATGGATGAGCTTGCTGGAGGCATTGCAAGTTCAATTAATGAGAGGGTGTAGCCTTATGGCTAGAGCAGATGACTTTGAAGGTGGGGAACCGGGTTCGAGTCTCTGCAACGACGCTCAACATCCTGTGATTCCGGCAAATCACTTAATCTCCCTGTGCATCACAAAAATGAATGTGTCCATCTGTAAGGAAACTGGTGCTCATGTAAAACGCTCTGATACCTGATGTCTTCGGGTCTAGTTTGCGCTATATAAAACTCTATTAAAAATGAAGAAGAAGCCATCTGTTAGAACTGGGGTTTTTGGTTGGCAGGTGACTGCACCGTGTTCAAGCAGGAACCACCACTCTAGTCAGCGTAAGCTGGATGCACACTAAAATATATAACCTTTTGTCACGCTCTGGTAGTTTAGTACAGAGCAGTCAGGCTTATCTAAAGAGCCAAAGTGTAAAGTAGTTGTGCAACACATACATACAGTAACTCAATGAAAACACCACAAAAATATTTCCCCAGGTATAAGAAAATATGCATTTTTCTATGAGTGAAACAAGACCATAATGACAGAAATACTATTAGTAGAACCGGAGTTATGAATTTTTAAAGAATAAATCAAAATGTAGTGCTAAGAAGCAAATAGCGCTTAGGGGTTACTTAAGGTCATGCTGGACCGGTGTAAATCCAACCACGATAGAGATCAGGCCAGATACAGGACTCATGCAGGTCAAGGTGAAAAAGTACCTCAATGGTTGTTTTCCCATGCCCTCTGCCTTTCTTTTTCTTAACAGCTGGTTAGGCCATTGTTCGAGGATCCAACCATTTTTGACTCCCATCCTGGGCAGCTATGGGCCTGGTAGAATCACAGATTCAGTGAGGGAACCCTAAATTTTCACATGAGCCATGAACTCCACTTCCTTCCAGTTATTGTGCTCAAGGTGATGCCCAAGCAAACAGTCCACCAGCATGGCAGGGCTCAGAGCAACCTCCAGAAGACCTGAAACTACTCAAATGGAACAAGAGCCATGAGATAGTGACACACTCTGTTGTCAGCCACGGCAACCTAGTAGAATCCATAGGAAATCACCTGCTCTGAGGACACCAGCTGACTCCTTACCATAGTCATGCTGGTCATGTATCCCCTAGAGCCTCAACACCATGCCTATTGAAGGTAACCCATCACCTATACCTGGTAGTATTTGAGGGCAGAAGGATCTTAGGAACTGTCTCACTGTCACCCAGGGATACTAGGGTAACCCCACTAAATCCTCTACCCATTAGCTGGGACATATTCCTCCTCCATCTCTATACTAGCCACCCCTGGAATCTTTCCTCCAGTGGGAGGTAGTGCTTTTTTGAACACTTGGGATCCCCTTTGTAGTGTCCATACTCAAAGCACTCATAGCACTTGCGAGACTTGGGTTGCTTACTCTGATGGCCAGATTGGGAATTAGACCCTTTCCCCTGTGAGTTGTTTTGGGGAGGCCTTTAGAGAGCACTGTCTTTTTTTTCCCCCACCCCACCTCCTTCGGGTGGGAACCCTGACCACAGTTTGGGAGTCCCCCCAGATGCCTTCTTGGACACTGTTGCTGACCCAGAAGCTTGCCTTCTCAGCAAGCATCCTGGGATCAGAAAGCTTGCTATTAAACAAGTGTTTGCACAGATCTGGAACACAAATATCATGTATGTGTTCCTTTAAAATTAAGTTGTATGGTCCTAAAAATTCATCAACCTTGCTGCCCCTTACCCAGCCCTTCACTGCCTTGATGGCATAATCCAAGATATCCACCCATGTTTGTGATGAGATGTTGGGGCTGCCCCTGAATCTGAGCCCACACCTCTCAGGGACAGTCCGAGCTTACTGACTAGGATGGCCTTCATAGCAGTGTAGCATGCCTGGTCCTCTACCTCTAGTGTAAAGAGTGTGTCCCTTCCCAATGTGGGCATATACCTCCCTAAATAAGCACCCCAGAACTCCACTGGGACCTTGTGCACTCTTAAAGCCACTTTATGGACTGCAAACCATTTGTCTAAGTCATCCACCACCACATACCTGGGCACCAAATTCTTGGGTATCCAGACTCTGAACTCACCAGTGGGACCTTTGGAGGTAAGCTTCCAACATTGCTGTTGCTGGACCTCACTTGTCGGGCTCTAATATCCGGCTCTTTTAGGTTGATCTCATGGGTCAGTTTCCACTCCTCCATGTCCAGGCTCTTCTCTTTTCAAGCCTGATCCAACTTAGCAATCTTCATATTTGATTTCCTTCCCTCCCTCCTGTCTGCAAACGCTTCTGGGGACAGGGTCTTGTAGGAGCCACTGCTCCCTGCTCTGTGAAACACCACAGCTTCCAGTACAGTGTTACGCTCCTCTACAGGCAGTCACAGAGCCATATCAGATGAAAGAATTAGTTCATCTTCCTCCTCAGGAATTTCCTGCTCCTCCTCTGGATTGCCATCCCCGGCCCTCTAGCCTTGGTCTCTGCCAAGGATCTCTAGGCATTCTGCAGGTCCACCTTCCTAGTGAATCCTATTGGAGAAACTTCAAAATCCTTGAAAACATCTCTTAGCTGAGGAACAGTATAGACCTCTAAACTGGCTAGCTCAAAATCAATTCCTGCAAGTGATGCTTCTCCAGAGTGAGACATAAATTTAGCAGAAAAAATCAAAAGGCCAATCAGGGAGAGTTAAAAAAAAGTTTGAATTGGTCTTTGTATAAAGTTGTAGTAAACAATGAGTTACTGTATGGTAATGTACAAACACAAGTCCTATCCTCGCCACCGATCACCAATGTTAGAACGGGGTGTTCGGGTTGGCAGAGGTATGCACCCTCTCCAAGCAAGAACCACCACTCTAGTCAGGGTAAGCTAAATAAACATCAAAAGATAACCTGCACTCACCCTCTGGTAGATTGGCACAAAGCAGTCAGGCTTATCTGAAGAGGCAATGTGTAAAGTATTTTTGCAACACACACACCTACATAGTAACACAATGAAAATACCTGAGAAATACTCCTCACAGGGTTAGAAAAATAGAGTTCATGTTTATGAGTAACACAAGACCAAAACAACAAAAATTCAATAAGTAGAACCAGAGTTATGAATTTCTAAAGATGAAATCAAAGTGTAGTGTTTAGAAGCAAATAGCGCTTTGGGGTTACTTGAGCAGATGCTGGACCAGGGTAAATCCAAATTTCAGGCCGATAGAAATCAAGCCAGCTACAGGACTCATGCAAGTCCTGCTGAAAAAGTACCTTGGATGGAGGAAGCGTTGACATCGACACTCAATGCATCGGTACTAATCCGAGCAGACGAGAATACGCTTGTTGACGAACACCTTTACGATGCAGGCACTGCGTCATCATTTGGCCATGCTGTATGTTTGTTGTCGAGCCATGCAGTCCATGGAAACAATGTTGTCAATCAGCTCCTGGGTCAGCGTCGAAGGGCAATGCGTCAGTTCCGGTCGTCGCAAAGTTCTCAATGCATCTTTTTTGATGGTTCTGCACAGTAGAAGCTCACTTTCAAAGACCCAGGACGGAATGGCACCACTCAAATGGACAAGACTCAAAATAGCAGAGTCTGGTGCTGTTGCAGAGTTGTAGAAAGTCTTTGATGGCCCTGAGACTTTAGAACGGGGGCAAGCCAGCAAAGCCTTGGAGTCACTCTCGGTTCATGTGAGATGGGTCCAGTACTTATCCTCAGCAAGGCAGAGATTAGCGGGCAGCAGTGCAGCATAGCAATGCAGACAAACTGTTTTACAAGAGCAGCAGTCAAGCAGGGTGGCAATCTTGTAGCACAGCAGTCTTTACTCCTGGCAGAGTTCTTCATAGGTCCAGTAGTGTACTTTATTGGTGGGGTCAGAGGCCAATTATTTATACCCAGTTGTGCCTTGGGAGAGGGAGGGACTTCAAATCAGGCCCTTAAAGTGCATAGGTTCTCCTTTCTTCTGAGCCCTGGCATCAGACTACCAATAGGAAATAATCAGCCCTTTCTGTGGAAAACAGGACAGTGCCTATTTAGGTGTAAGTGTCAGCCCCCCTTCCTGCCCAGGAAGAGCTATCAGAATGCAGGTGAATGCAGATGTGTTCTCTGTCACACCCACCCTTCCTGTGTTTGTGAATGTCTAGAAGGAATGCACAAAGTGTAGCTGTCACCAACCCCAGGCGTGTATTTGAGAGAGGCTGCAAAGCACACAGAGCAGTAAGAGCAGAGAAATGTCCACTTTCTTAAAAGTGGTATTTCTAAAATAGTAATGTTAAATCCAAAGTTACCAGTAAAGAGGATTTATCATTACCTTTCAAAAGATAGGAAACATGATGTAGCTACTCCTTTCTAATCAGGAATTACAGCTTAAATGTGTTATAAGAAATTCCCAATGTTAGTCTATGGGAGGAGTAGCCCTCACAGTAGTGAATAACAAATATAGCTGTTTGTCACTACTAGGACATGTAAAACTTAAAAGTACTTGTCCTACCCTTTACTTACACAGCACCCTTGCGTAAGGACTATCTAGGGCCCACCTTAGTGGTGACGTGTGTATAATAAATGGGGAGTTTAAGACTTGGCAAGTAGTTTCAAATGCCTAGACGAAGTGGCAGTAAACTGCACACACCACCCTGTAATTTCAGGCCTGAGTAAGGTTTGAAAGGCTGCTTGTGTGGGTGGCACAATCAGTGCTGCAGGCCTGCTAGTAGCATTTAAGTTACATTCACTGGGTATATGGTAAACTACTTTACAAGGGACTTACAAGTAAACCAAATATGCCAATTAGGTATATACCAATGTCAGCATGTTTAGGGTAGAAGAACATGCACTTTAGCACTGGTCAGTAGTGGTAAAGTGCTCAGATTCCTAAGGCCAACAATAAGACACAGCAAAAAGAGGAAGCAAGCAGGCAAAAACTTTGGGGGAAGACCCCCCTGAGGATGACATGTCTATTACCATCTGTCTCAGAGTCGCCGATGGTTGCCTTTCTTGTCATTCAGATGACGTATGCTGCATGAGACACTCAATCTGGAGAGAGTGCTCAAGTCTGTGAGAACGTGTAGATCAACAATCGGCTGATAAGAAAGCTGGAGTAGCCCAGAGTGAATCAGCATTGAACATAAAAAGTAAGCAGAGACAGAAGTTCAATGGCCATACATTGATGTCTCAGAGAAAAAAAAATTGTGTGTTCCAATGCAGATTCTCCTTTCCACACGTAGATAAGACCTTGACTTCGGTCATAGGCCTGCCCTCTCCCCGCAGCTCCTGCTCTCCATCGCTGCCTGCGCAGTCCCGAGGCCTTGGTGTTCGAGGCTGCTGCCTCCAAGGTTTTGTTAACTTGGGCTAATTGTATTACTTGTTTTGCAATTCTGTGTGCCGCTAATCCCAGCATCTGTCTTTGTTTTTATTTTGTTTCTTGCATCTGTATTTGTTTTTACTTTATTTCTTGCATCTGTCTTAGTTTTTACTCTGTTTCTTGCATCTGTCTTCGTTCTTATTTTGTTTCTTGTTAACTTCTCTGATTCCCTCCCCATCTGTGCCCGCCACCTCGAGCTTCCCCCGTTCTCGCCACTGCGGCCCCTGCCCCGCCCCTCTACCCAGGCCCGTTCTACCAACTCCCAGCTGATCCTCTCTCCCCTCCCCTATATAATGCAGACCCCTGCGGGGGAGCGCTCGTAAGACCTTGACTTGGGTCATAGGCCTGCACTCTCCCCGCAGCTCCTGCTCTCTGTCGCTGCCTGCGGAGTCCCCATCCAGGCAGGTCGCACCTTGCAGCTCCACCTGACTAAGTCTGTGTCGCTGCCCAGCTGCCACTGCTCCTGAGGGAGTTCGAGGCCTTAGGTTTGCTTTGCCTGTGACTGTTATTGCCTTTTGTAGATTGTGTATTTCTGTGCTTGTTATTCCTCCTCTTCGTTCCTTCCCCTGCGTGTTGTGCCTGTTTTTCCTTCTGTTCCATTCACTGGTCCCGCTTCCCGCAGCTGCGTCCCATGCAGCCCTGCCCCCCAGCTCCCATTTGTCCGCTCCCCCACTCCCATCTCTCCTTCTTATGGCGGCCGCCGTGCAGACGCGCTGCTGGCATGCCGAAGGCGAACCCGTCTGCGCCCGAACGCGCCTGGACCGCACCCAGTGCCAGAACCCCCGACCTCTGAGAACGCCGCGACGACCGACTCTGCTTTGATGCCAGCACCCTCCATTACTCAACCCCGGAAGAGAACACACCTGCTACGGAGCCACCCCGAAGCGCACCCAAGGACCCTTCACCTGCCGAACCTGCAGCTTCACCAGCATCCGCCCAGCCAAACCACCGCGTCACAACACCCACCCACGCCACCGGTCACACGTTTGACCCCATCTTCTCCGCAAGCCCTCACGTCTCCTTCAACCACACCACCGGACCGACCATCATTGCATCCACATCACCTTCAAGAAGCCCACCACGCACCACTGCACTCATCAGATGCCTCACCGTTACTGGAGCAAAGTCACTGATGACCAGCTAACCACCACCCTGATCCAGAGCCCACCTGCCGACCCCACCGACCCCGACATCGCCATCCACAACCTCAGACAATGGATCCATGACTGCGCCAACACCCTCGTCCCGCTCAAGAAACCCTCCAACAGTCACACCGGCTAGAAAGCCAGTTGGTTCAACAAAGACCTCCAGGCCTCCAAACGAACATGCCGAAAACTGGAGAAGAACTGGCTCTGGGAACGAAGACCAGACAGCCACGCAGCCTGCAAAAAAGCCACCTGCAGACACCATCACCTCATCAGAGCTGCCAAAAGGGCCTCATACAAAGACCGCCTAGACAACAATGCACACAACAGCGAAAAGCTCTTCAACATCGTGAAGGAACTCTCCAACCCCAGCTCCAACACCAACCACATCCCACCCTCGCAAGACCTATGCGACTCGCTGGCCACCTTCTTTCACTGCAAGATAGCCGACATCCATAACAACTTCAACGCCACGACCACCCCGACAACCACCAAGATCCCACCCCCTTGACCACCACCTGCACCAACCGCCTGCTCTCCTGGACCAACATCAACAACGACAAAAACTGCAAGATCATGAACACCATCCACTCCGGATCACGGTCAGATCCATGCCCACACCACATCTTCAACAAAGCCAGCACAGCCATAGCACGGCATCTCCGGAAAGTAATCAATATCTCCTTCGAGACAGCAACCTTCCCGGAAAGCTGAAAGCACGCCGAGATCAACGCCTTACTCAAGAAACCCAAGGCGTACCCCTAGGACCTCAAGAACGTACGGCCCATTTCCCTGCTCCTGGCAAGGGTCATCAAGAAAACCGTCAATAAACAACTGACCTGCTACCTCGAGGAGAACAGCATCCTGGACCAGTCCCAGTCCGGGTTCTGCAGCAACCACAGCAAAAAAAACACCCTCATCTCCTCCACTGATGACATCAGGACCCTTCTGCATAATGGAGAAAGAGCGAACCTCATCCTCCTGGACCTGTGAGCCACCTTCGACACATTCTGCCACCGAACACGCCTCCATGACACCAAGATCCAAGAGAAGGGCCTGGACTGGATCAATTCCTTCCTCTCCAGCAGAACACAGAATATCCGCCTCCCCCCCTTCTGCCCCGTGGCCACCGAGATGATCTGCGGCATACCCCAGGGCTCATTCCCCAGCCCAACGCTGCTCAACATCTACATGGCACCTCTGCCAACGTCGCCCGACAGCACGACCTCAACATCATCTCCTACTCCGATGACACCCAGCTGATTCTCTCACTCACCAAAGACCCCCACACAGCCAAAACCATCATACACCAAGGAATGAAGTCCGTTGCCGAATGGATGAGAAACAGCCGGCTGAAGCTGAACTCGGACAAGACCGAGGTCCTCATCCTCAGATCAACCCCTTCGGCCTAGGACGACTCCTGGTGGCCGACCGCACTGGGAACAGTTCCAACACGCAGTGACCACGCACGCAACCTAGGGATCATCCTCAACTCCACCCTCTCCATGACTAAGCAGGTCAATGCCCTCTCCTCCTCCTGCTTCAACACCCTCTACATGCTCCGCAGGATCTACAAGTGGATCCTTACCTCAACAAGAAGAATGGTCACCCAGGCCCTCATCAGCTGCAGATTGGACTACGGAAATGAACTCTATGCAGGAGCCTCGGCCAAACTCCTGAGACGGCTGCAACACATTCAGAACGCCACTGCACGTCTGATCCTCGACATCCCCCACCGCAGCCACATCACACCCCAACTGAGAGACCTGCATTGGCTCCCCGTCAACAAGAGGATAACCTTCAAGCTCCTCACCGACGCACACGAAGCACTCCACAACACCGGACCAGCGTACCTCAACAGACGACTCAGCTTCTACACCCCCACCCGCCAGCTCCACTCCGCCGGCCTTGCCGCAGGCCCCCCGCATCCAAAGAGCGACCATCGGAGGCAGATCTTTCTCCCACCTCGCCGCCAAGACCTGCCACACCCTCCCCACCCACCTACCGCAGACCCAAGACCTGCTGACCTTCAGAAGACTCCTCAAGACCTGGCTCTTCCCGCAGTAGCAGCACCTCCTACCCCCAGCGCCTTGAGACCCTAACGGGTAAGTATTGAGCTTTACAAATGATTGATTATTTGGACATACCAAACATGCAAAGGGAGTGAGGGAAAGTAAACTATTTTAATGGTTTGCAAAGCGAAATTGAATCTGGATGCCAGAAAGTTCCAGAAACCCTTTAGACACTCCCAGAAGACCAAGTTTTGACACCAATTGAGGCATGTGAGTTGGAATCTTTCGCAGACCGAACATGCTTATTCCCAACCTGAGAAAGAAAGACTAGCTGTGGTGGGGGCTTGTGAGCACTTCCAAGTGTTTCTAAATGAAAAACACTTCACCTTTGTCACTGACCACTAAGCTTTGCTTACTATTTTTGAGAATTCGAAAGCAACAAAAAGCCCCCTTGCATTGAGAGAGGGGGATTGTGATTGCAATCGTATGATTACACGATTGTGCATAGGCCAAGGACAGATAAAAATCCTATTGACTACTTTTCACGAGTCCCAGTACAATGTCACAGTACACAGTCTAAAGGGGCTTAGGCCTATGTTAACTTTATAGTCAAGACAACCATACCTACAGCTCTGTCAGTGGAGCACATTCTTGCTGCTACAAATACAGATCGAGATCTGTGTGTTCTCAAAGACATTATGGCCCAGCAATACTGAAAGAAACACATGTGCACTCTTATGGATGACTTTGAATACCAAAAGTTACAAAATGTGAGTGAGGAACTCTCTGTCACACAAGAAGGAATTATATTGCCATGTTCTTGAATTGCCATTCTAGGGAGTGTATGAGTCATTGAACTAGGCCAGGTGGATCATTGTGGCATTGTCACAATGAAGAGAGCTCTTCGAGATCAAATGTGGTTTCCTCGCCTTGACAAAAGAGTTAAAAGAGAATTAAAGGCCTGTCATTTGTGCAACTGCTTATCTCTCAAAACAGAGCAGCATCCATTAGTTATGCCTGATCTCTCGAAAGCAGGTGTGGGAGAGGATTGCAGTTGATCTCTTTGGACCCCTTAACAATGGACATCGTCCATTGGTAGCTGTTGATGAATACTCACTATTTTACCTTGTGGAAGACCTATTGTCAACCACACATGACAAAGTCATTGGGACAGTAAATTACATTTTTGTATCATGGGGTGTCCCCTGCATTCTTAAGTCCTGCAACGGCCTACCTTTCAACAGCCAACAGTTTAAAGAGTTTCTCACTAACATGAGTGTCAAACATCAGACACAGGCAAATGATGTTGTTAAATGGTTCACATGCATCCTATAGAGAGTAGTTCAGCACTCTGCGCTAGAAGGAAGTGATCTCAAATTGGCTTTATGTTCATCCCTTTGTGCTTACGGATCAACTCCCCATTCCAATACAGGGAAAAGCCCTGCCACCTTAATGTTTGGGAGAGCCATGGGAACCACATTGCCACAAACGTTGATGTGATCAGGACATGGTTTTTAAGGACAGAGACCGAGTCCTAGTCAAGCAAAAACTGAAACTTAAGTTTGATGTTCCGCTGAACCCCTGAGGATTGTGACGAGCATAGGACATATGGTGACCATGTAACATCCTGGACAATCCATCACAAGAGCTTCATCACAATTCAAGGACCTACCTTGATGTTCGTCGGCTCCAAATGTTAGAAGTGAGACCTGCCCACCTGAAAGTGCAGAGAGCCCACTTCCTATGTGTACCTCTGAATCCCCAGAACCGGCTCCGCTCCTCTGTTTCATCAACCTAACAAAACTATGGGTTCGATGACTGATTCAAGCACCTTGACGACTCCTTGAGGAACTATGGTGTGTATGTGTAATACTTGAACTTTTTAAATTATTTAACAGAGGGGGAGATGTAGTGTCTTTCAAATATATATAGCTGGACCTTTCTGGTCCCTGATGGATGGACTCTGTAGAAGAATGAGGTAATCGTATGGGTGTGTCTGGGTGTGGTTAATAAAGTTCATGACGAAATGCGTAAGGTTATTTAACAGTTGCACTCTGAAGAATAAATACGTGCACTACAGAGCTCCGTGTGTGGTTTGGTTATTTGCATGCTACTGGAAGAAGCTACAGTACCTACTATAGTGCATATTGTACTTAGTGTAGTGCAGTTTCCTTGAGGTTTAAATTCCCTATATTTCTAGTGTAGTATAGCATGCTCAAGTACCAATATCATTATTGTTTTGCAGTGTATTGGAACATGCTCAAGGTCTAAATTCTCTTATAATTTTTATTGCTGTGCATCTTTCTTGGGAGCTGATTTATGGGTGTTCAATATGTTACATGCTTGAGGCTTATTTCAGGTATATATTTCTTGCTGTGGTGTAGCATTTCTTCCAGCCACAACATGTTTGGGGCATGATTTCTCTTTGATTTATTAGTTCTTCACTCATAAATCAAGAAGAAATCATGCCCCAAACATGTTGTCGCTGGAAAAAATGCTACACTACAGCAAAAAACAAATGAGTATGCTTGAGGGCTGATTTATGCATGTGTTTGATAAAGCAGCGATAATTTTTTTCACCTGTTCTTGATCATATGCCCCCTTGTTCCATGCTGAAAAGTGAGCACAAATGGCTGCATTCAGTTTTCCAGAAGGCGCTGCGTTTTGAAATAATCTTGCTGCTGCTCGAGTAGATTTTCCACTCGAGTGGCATCTTTCTCACCGCAAAGGGACTGTCCACAACCGCTGCGTTGGCAAAATCTCACCGGGTGCCCTCCTAGCACCCAAAAATCTCGCTAGGGCATGACAATTCTTGCTTGCACTAACCAATTTACTGTTGGCAAGCCACAAGCAAGAAAAATCCCTGCTGCACAGCAGTTTGTGGAATTTGGCCGGAACTTCCCGTTACAGAGCAGAGTGGCCTCAACTTCAAAGACTCCTTCGGCAGAGCAGAATTTATCGCCCACTTTTCCATCGCAACATGTGTTCATTGGTGGGGGATGGAGAAACATGGGAGAACATTTTTTTGTTGGATCCTACTCACGCGCTTAGTGTAATCTGATATTTACTTGAATATACTTTTTTTCATGAATCTTGATGCCACTGATAATAATGGCAACATGACGTCCCTATCCTTATGAAACGAACTGAGCAATATTCTTTGATTTTATTATAGTTATTTTTCTAAATCTCTTTTTTGAAAGTACAAATAAATTACTCCTGTAGGTGAAGTTTGACTACTGATTCGGGGTTCTGTGAAATTTATGGTTAACGTCTTTCATGGATGATGCCTCTACCATCCACTTCTCCCACACAATTATATTTCCCCCCTCACTAGCCCGAGCACCAATGTTTTTGAACACAGATGCTGTTTTTCGTTAACAGAACATGTGCAACCATTTTTCTCGCCTATACTGTACATAATGTTCATCATGAAATATGAGTAGCATTCTCCTGTGTATGTAAGTTGCTTCTGAGCCTGCATGTGTTTTTTTCTCACGTGTTTGCTGTGAAAACTCATGCACTTGCTATATTTTCCTTTCAATTGCAAAAATTATGAATTTCTCACAAGAAATACATTTACTTAAACTCAATTCTTGTCGAAGTTGAGCGGATTTCCGTCCTAATGCAAAATTAGCACTCTTTAGCACTTGAAAATAATGCATCTAATGCTTTTGTTGCACAAGACGACCTACAGACAGAGAGAACAGGAATTGAGCTTTTACAGTATCCGCTTCCTGCTCCTGTTCTCCTGACTCTTCTTTGGTGATCATAATGCCATTTTTTATTTAGATAATGGAAAGACTGCATCAGGCCAGACAACATCATTTATTTGTATCATCCTCGACATTATTTTGGAAAATCAAATAAGCTCGTCTTCACTTGTAAGATGTTTCTGTTTGATGAAGTGATGTTTGAGGCGTTATGGGAACAAATTAGATTTTCATTCTTTTTGAAATATTTTTTTGTTTTGTTTTTTGTGAAGCAGCGATGCTTTGAACAGAGGCCTGTATAGGGAGGGAGAAAAACAGAGCAATGTGAAAAGGGAATCGGAGTTTTTGGTAACAGACGTTGTGCTCTTGTTGTGGTGAAGGTGGTGGACTATAACTATTCAAAGATTGCTCATAGTCATTTTTATTTTTTCCTTATTTGTATTACTTATTCTGAATAATGTAATTTACTTCAACAATAGATACGAAAAATAGTTTCTAATTATTAAGATATTCAGCCGTTGCCACTGACATATAAAATCAAGTAACCAAATAATGGTTTTTAATGTCTTTAGTAGGGGAACTAAACTTACTGCTGAATCCCCAATCACTTAATGCCAGTCTCCACATGTAGGAAACTAATATGGGTGAAAAGAAGAAACTTGTCCTGATTGCAGCTGCTGACTTTAACAAAACATTTGAACCAACTATTTACTACAGGGTTGTTTTCAAGAGAAGAGGACCAGATGTGGGGCTTCCGCCGGATTACTGGTTGTGATACTAAGTTCAATTTGCAGACTGGTCGCCAACTAGCCCTTTTGCTCCTAACACATGGCCTGCCGATTTTAAAAAGCAGTACACAATCAGAGGTCTCACAATTAACAATTAACTCTATAAGAGCATAATTGAATATATATTGCTGAATCTGTCTAGCTAGAATATAGTGGGGTGACGTGTTAGTTGAGAAACTCTACTTAAGCGACCAGGGTCCTCTAATAGACCAATTTCTATGAAATGCATTCTTGCCTCTATTACTTGCTCAAAATGTACCAATAATGTATAGATGTCTCGTAAATAAGAAGCCTGAAGTGGGAACAGATAGTTCCTGAAACTAACCTCATGCCAATAAATTCCTTTGTACCCAGGTATTTGGGATCTGTAGAAGCAGCAGTGCTTGAGCCTCATTATTAGACCTATCATCCTAGGGAGGGGGCATAGGGGTGTGTGTGTGCGTGCATGTGTGAGTGTGTTTTGCACAAATACTTTACACGTTGCCTCCTTAGATAACCCTGACTGTTCTGTGCCAAGCAACCAGAGGGTGAGCACAGATTATCTTTTAGTGTGTATCTAGCTTACCCTGACTAGAGTGTTCGTTCTTGTCTGGTCTGGGTGCATACCTCAGCCAACCGGGAATCCCATTTATAACACTGGTGATCAGCAGTGAGAATAGGACTTATGTTTGTGCAATACCAAATAGTAGTTCATTGTTCACTCCAACTTTATACTTAGACCAATTCAAGAGTTTTTCAGTTCTCCATGATCTGACATCTTTTGACTTTTCCAAAGTCCTTTTGCCCAAGTCCCATTTTTCTACAATGTCTGTAGTCCTACCTGACAAAATGGAATTCGAACTGGCCAATCTGGAGGCATACACAGTGGCCCAGCTCAATGGATTCTGCCGGTAAAGAGGGGTGTTCAAGAAGGGAAGTGCCAAGAAGCCAGAGCTTCACAAAGCCTTAAGAGCTTGGGCATCAGCCAACCCAGAAGGAGAAGTGGATGAGGAGGAAGGATCTGAATCTGAGGAAGGATAGGAACATGACCTGTTAGAGCGTCTTGGCATGTGGCCTACAGAGGGGGAGGAGCAATTTTCTCCCATGACTGGAAGTCCACTCTAGACCAGGCAGCAGTGTGTCCTCAAAGAACCTATCACCAGAAGAGCTAGAAGACAGGAGGGAGTAAAGAAAACTAAAACTAGAGCTTTCCAAGATGGAGAAGGACAGGGAGCAGACCCTAGCTAAGCTTGGGAAGGAGCAAGCTCTAGAATGGGAGAGGCTTGTCATTTAAGAAAGGTCAATTTGTGCACATTACTTTATTTTCCTAAGCTTCTTTTGTCCGCTCAACAGAGGGAATTTGGGGGGATTTATTCTGTATGCATTGTTGCCTCACAGAGACTTTTAAAAATAAAAAATCGTAGAAATTGCTTTTTAATCTCGTAACATTTGACCCTTTCAAACTAACCGTGTACGCTACGCCTTGATCCTTTGACTGCTTCTTTTGGGGCGGCTCTGCCTGACATCAACCATCTTGGACGTGACTCGTGCTTAGCGCGGTCAGCGTTCCAGCCGATGCACGTTGTTTGCCGGATTCAGTCATACCCTACTTAAATGATGGTCGCTCAGACATGCAGAGGGTGAGCACAGCAGACATGCCTAAGGCAAGCCCGTTTGCGCGTCGTCAGCGCTAAGTCCGCGCTCAGGGCGAGCCACTCTGCTCGACTCACATCAGGAAGCAGTAAGGTCACTCGCATATCGAGCGAGATATTAGTTTCTTAGACCTTCTCTGTGCTCTTCACTTAATGGAAAGCTGGCTGAGCTTACTAGGGATTATGGGCCCGATGTAGGTAAAATTGATTTACCGATTTTTAATTACCGAATTTTACAGATTCGGTATTTGAAAATCGGTAAATCAATGTGGTGGACATGTAGGTATTTCCAGATGTGGAAATACCGATTCTGTAACATTCGGTATTTACCGATTCTGTAAATACAGAATCGGTATTTACCATTGATTCCTATGGGCTTCAAAGCCCATATGAATCAATGGGAAATACCGATTCTGTATTTACAGAATCGGTAAATACCGAATTTTGCAAGGGTGCAAGGGGTGTCACTTTGACACCCTCTGGCACCCCACAAATAGGCATGTGCGCCATGTGGCACACAGACATGCCCTAAGGGCATGTGTCACATGGCTAGGTGTGCATGCACACATGCGCATGCACACCTGAAATCGGTATTTTACCACACAATAGGATTGCGTGGTAAAATACCGATTTTGTAGGGCCTTTGGGACTCAGAAGAGTCCCACCTACATCTGAGATTTACTGAATCAGTAAAAATACCGATTCGGTATTTTACAGAATCGGTAACTTTACCGAATCGGTAAAGTTACTGATTCTGTAAAAATGTGCCCCTACATGCCAAATCATGTATACCGGTCGGTAACGGCCGAAAATACCGATTTTCGGCCGTTACCGACCGACCTACATCTGGCCCTATGTGTGTGTAGATTGCGGGTTTAGATTTTCACCAGAGTTATCTCCGAGTTTTATGAAGTTAGATACATCCAGGCCTGGGTGTATTAGAGCTTGCCTTATTAATGCTAGATCTTTGTAGAAGCACTAAGTAGATGTCGCCGACTTATTATTTATCACTGAGACCTGGCTAAATGTTTTCTCTAATCCTATTGTGGCTTTGGCTACACCTGTGGGCTTTAAAGTACACAGGGTGGATCACCGGTGGGTAGAGGGGGCGGTGTGGCTATTTTGTATAGGGACTGTTGGACCCTCTATAGTGAACTACCCACCCGCTGAGGAGAGTGTGAGGCCCTGGATTTCAGCCTGCAACTTTCAGCCCATTATACCTGGGGGATGTATTGGCAGAGCGTGTACTGCGTTTCATTTCATTACATCTTGGGGATGTTAATCTTCATCTATACCATATTGATGCAACCGACTCTGTAGCGTTTCTGGATTCCCTGCACTTGGCCAACCTTTCCCAATGGGTTAAATACCCCACCCATCAAGGAGGTCACACCTTGGATACTATCTGCTCTAATTTTCCTTTATTGGTGGTGAGGTCTAGACCGGTCACTTGGTCGGATCATTTTCCCATATTTTTTTCATGGGACATTAATCATTCTCCACGGCCGGCCAACTGTCATCGCCTCCCCTGTACTAGGAAATTGAATTCCGGACAGCTTAGTAGCTCTCTGGTGGCCTCTCGCCCCCCCTTCTGGGGGACCTGGAGGATAATCTGGTTCAGTTTGCTCACTGGATTTCTAGCTCGTCACCTCTCTGGCGGCACCTTGTCAACCTAAGCTGAGGAGAGAGTCCCCCTCCAAGCCTTAGTTTACCTCTGAGCTGAGGATGCTGAAACATGCGTGCAAATCTTTGGAGAGAGTATGGCACGCCAGGGGCTACGGCTATACGGATAAACATGCCCTACGAGCCAAACAGAAACTTTACTATGCAGCCATTGGTGCGGCCAAAGGCCTATACTACTCTGCTCGTATTGATCTGGCAAACAATAATTCAAAAGACATTTTTGCCATTGTGCAGAACTTCTTAGTCCCAAGCGCCCAAGTGGCAGGGGCGCCTATTTCGGAGACCTGGTGCAACACTTTGGCAAAATTATTCATGGATAAAATACCTAGCATCGAAGAGACGTTTTCTACTTCCTCTAGGAAACCTACAGGTGGGATGTTGGTGGTGACAATGGGCGTAGCCGCCTCCACGTTTAGAGCAGTAGACCTGCCTAGTTCACTCAGAATCCTCAGGGCACTAAAGTCGGGTTCACCCAATGACCCATGAGCTGCCAGGTTTCTGTCAGATTTGGCAGAGACCATTAATACAGAAGTAAACCGAATGGTTAATCAGTCGCTTCGAGAGGCATATGTTCCAATGGTATGGAAGCAGGCCTTGATCCTGTCTCTCCTTAAAAAGCCGTCTCATGATCCCCTGCTACCTGAGAACTACCACCCTATTTCGCTCTTACCAAGTTTAGCTAAGGTGTGCAAAATGGTGGTTACATTTCAAGTGACCACCTATGTTGAGGTATCAGGTTTAGTCCATCCGGCACAATCCGGCACAATCGGCTTCCATGCTTTGTATAGCATGGAGTTAGCTTTGTTAGAGGTGTCAGAGGCAATCCGGGAGTGCTTGGATGCCGGCGGGAGAACTGCGCTGGTTATGCTGGATCTCTCAGTGGCATTCGACACTGTGCCCCACTCTTTGCTCCTTGACCCTCTGGCAGAGATAGGTATTTCGGCTCCGCCCTGCTGTGAATCAGGTCCTTCTTGGATGGTCGGTCACAGCAGGTTTGGCTTCCTCTGTGTGCTTCTGGGCCTATGCTGGTGTCTACTGGTGTGCCGCAGGGGTCATCACTTAGCCCCTTGATTTTCAATATCTATGTGACTCCCCTAGTTTATCTTGCGGAGTCATTTGGGGCTAAAGTAATGGCATGCGCAGACGACAACCAGCTTCTGTTTTTATGGAGCAAGGAGGATGACTCGGTAGTGGCGGCCCAATACTGTCTGTCCTCGATCTTTTAGTGGCTGGCGAATGCTCAGCTGAAATGTAACAAGGGTAAATCTGAAGTGCTTCTTTATGGGTCGTTTACAACGGACTTTAAGGAAAGGCTTTGGCCGCCTGGGTTTCTCCGACCAACTGTGGACAAAGGCGCCGCTAAAAACCTTGGCGTCTGGTTCGATGAAAACCTGAACTTCTCCACACAAGTAAAGAGACTGGCCGGCACCTGCTTTGAAACCTTGAAAACCTTGAGGAAGTTTCTTCCCCTTTTACCAGGTAGTGCCAGAGAAACTGTGGTTCGTTTCCCTATTTTGTCCTGATTGACTACGCAAATACCCTTCTGGTCGGCAGCCCGGGTTTTCTTACCAAGGAACTGCAAGTTGTTCAAAACTCGGCAGGCAGACTGCTTCTGGGCTTAACATCTAGGCACAGTGTGCGCACTTATCTGCGCTCTTTACACAGGCTTCAAGTCGAATCCCATTTGAAATTCAAAATGCTAACTATTGCACATAGGGCCCTCTACGGGATGGGGCCCATTTACTTGCAGAAGAGGTTTGCTTTTAATTCACAAGAAAGACAGCTATGATCGTCTGGCCAGCTCTTGATGCAGACCCCTAGGTTTTATCGTCAAAGACTTAGCGGAAAATCCTTTGTGCGCAAAGCCAGTATGGCTTGGAACATGTTGCTTTTGGCTCTTTGGGTCACTCAGGACCCTTTGCTGTTTACAAAAAAGCTGAAAACATTGCTGTTTTAGTCTCTGATCTGGGTGCATTGTTCTTTTTCTATAGCTAGAGTCAGGACACTTTCGAGTAGCTCTGCGCTGAATAAATTAAATATAACATAATCATAAGAGAGATGGATATTAGAGCCCTCCAAGTAGGGCCTGTGAGAAGTTGGCCCGATATGCAACGTTCGCTATTCTAGCGATCGCTATGTATCGTTCCAACGACCCTTATGGTGTTCGGTTGTAAGTCAACCTATAGACCAGCTATCCTAGTAGCGTGGATACGAGCAGTCTAAGGCTAAACACTCGAGAGGGCGTGTTAAGCCAGCTGTTTACCACACATGTACCCCTTGAACACCAAGTGAAAGGACACCACACAAGTGTTATGAAAATAAACAGGACATTTATTGAGAATCACAACAGCCCTGTACTCTTTATGAGGACAGGGTACTAAGCACAAACCAAATCTCTTTAGGAAAATACTTCAAGTGCACAATTAAAACAAGTGTCCGAGGACACGGAAAGTTTAAGGTCTCGGGCGGACCCGATAAGGCAAGTCAGAAGCGAGGGACTCGGGACCCTAGAGTAAAGAGGCTATGCAGGCACCGAAATGCCGAGTTACCTAGCCACGAGGGCTGCGGCTGCACAAGTCTTACAGGCGTCGGGGTCTTCGCTGACAAGCCAGGAGCCGGAAGAAAGGAGTTGCTGGCCGGCGACCAGTGATGAATAGTTCGTAGAGATCCAAGCCTGGATCAGAGATTGTTGATACCTGAAAGCAGAGGGGACCAAGTTCGTACTACTAGCCAGTAGTCAGAGGGTACCAGGAGGGCACCGGTTGGCCGTCACCTCGACCAGGTGAGTGGGCGACGCTAGGCTCTGCAGTCTCACGGACCAGGAGGCGTTGTCGGCGACCACGTCGGAGGTGCGAGCTGTCCCACGAAGGATGATGCTGTCGGCGTCGCTGGGCCCAGGATGGGGCAACAAGCCTTGGCAGATCTCAGGGCCATGTGGTGGGCCTAAGATGGCGTCTTGAGTGGACCAGGAGGGTCCGGGGTGCTTCTCGCAAAGATGGAAGCAAGGGCCAGTCTGGAGCAACCAGACTGGCAGAGTTGTTGGTCGGTCGTCGTCAAGGAAGGGCACAAGCCGGAGGCTAGTGACCAGACAACGTGCTGAGCAGCGAGCAGAAGGGCCCCAAGCAGATCGTGGAGATGCTGGGAGACTGCACTTCGGTGCTGGAGCGGCTCAGGGTCGGGGCTTCTCGGACCCCAGAGCACTCACCAGGGAATTGCTTCGAAGGTCGTGCTGGTTAAGAGCGTGCAGGTTCTGATGATGGCCGGTCCCTCGAGGTCTCGTCGCACCCACAGATCACAGCTGAGCTGATGACGTGGGTAGAGGTCAGAGGTGCCAGGGAAGCCGGTTCTCGTCGAGCTGGGCCGTCGGATTCCTTGAGGAAGGACTTACAGCAAACCGCAGAGTTCTTAGATGGTGCCCGCTGATGCAGGGTGACTACTCCTTAGTCACAAGGGAGAAATCTTGAGAAGAGTCTTGAGTGTCCTTTCGTAGAAAGTAGTTCTTGATTCAAAGATGATCTGATTTGGAAGGGTCCCCGCTCCGGCCTTTATTCTAAAGAAAGGGGTGGGTACATGACTAGGTCCTGCCCTAAGGGTGGGACCAGGAAGGGAGGTAGTTACACCCCTCTCCCCTGCCAGACTTTCCCCAGGCCAGGGTTGGTGCCCCTGGAACTGGTTCTGACCGGCAGATGCGTAGTGAGCACCGGGGTGCCACTCCGCAGTCACCTTCTCGCAAAAGCCCTACCTACCCAGAATACACAAACCCTGTCTGGGACGGTGCGAACACCGCCCTCGACAGGAAACCCTTTGTCCAAGCTCTCCTCGCTGGAAGGACTCCCAGCAGCAGGAGGTCAGACTCGTGTCTGTGGTGGCAGCATCCATTTTGTGGAGCTGAGGCTTTAGTTAACTTTAACCGGGGTTCACAGTTACGTACATGTCGTGTCCCTCTAGAAGGGCGGAATGCTAACCTCGTCGCCAGAATTGGTGCGGGGGCAGCATCCCGATTCGTATGACACCTTACTCGACATGTCTTGATAACGCGACACCGAAGTTACCGATGTGGTACGCGTTATCATGGAACAGCCATTGGGTCTTGATTCCGCAAGCTGCAACCGGGCTCGGCTCGGGCCAGAACCTAGTTCACACGAGCCCACGCACTCTGCCTTCAGGATTGTCAAGGCCTGCCATAGGAGTGACTGATAGGAACTCGGGTGTCCATGGTATGGTTAGATATAGGGCTACTATATCTAAAGCAAAGTGTGATTACACGACTTCGCCCCAGCTGTCATGCAGCCAGTTGTGTCAAATTTAGGAGGCCAGCCAGGGGTGGCATAATACATGCTGCAGCCCCTGGCGGCCCTGGGTACACCTATGCCCTGCGTTACGGGGTCTGATAAGGTGGCCCAGTACCAATTGGTAAATGCACCTAGGGTACATGGAATCCATTTTAAAGAGAGAGCAGTAGGCCGGGGGTCCTGATTGGCAGGGTCCCAGGTCGACTATGTCCAAAACCAGCTAAAACACAGGGCAAAAAGTTGGGGGCAACCATAGTCAGGATGTACCTTCCTACACAACCCCCCCCCCAAACGAAAGGAGATAAGGCTATCCTTGTCCAGGTAAGCCTCTATTACCTAAGTGGCCATATAAGGAAGGACCAGCTCTGGCTTGGTTTCCCCCTGTGTCATGGTCCACTAGGCAACCCCTCACCCTAAGGGTATCTGAGGGTCTCCACCATAGGGAATCTCTGTCTCTGGTGTGTCTTGGGAAAGAGGAAGGCTGATGCTGGGATGGAGTACTGAAGTGAGGCTCCTCTACCTTTGGGCTCAACTTCCTCCAATCACCATTCATCATGTGTGCCTTTCTTTCTTTAGCTGAGATGCACTGAGCTCTCAGGGTCAGCCTCTGGCTACCTAAAGCTGGAGGCTGAGTCCCTCTGTTTGGCTTACTGGAGGGACAGGTCAGGTCTGCGGTTTTTAGGCCCCATGTTTGGCTGTGCCCAACAGTGTCCAGCTGTGGGAGTTCCCTAACTACTTTTAAGGGGGATCCCTCAGGAGTCTGTTCTATTTTCACTTGGCTAGGTTTACCAGCTTCAGTGATCCTAATCTGCTGATTAAGGGGTTCTTTTGGACAGGGGGCCCTTTTGGGTCCACCACTGGCCTCCCTGTCCTCTTCCGCCCTGGGCTGACTGAGGCAGGGTAGAGAGGTGCAGGTTACCTGCTCCAGACTGGGTCCCACCTGGGAAGGGTCCACTGCCTTCAGGGGCTCTGCCAGGCTAGGACTGACTACCTCTGGGGCAGTTCCTTCAACAGGGGTAGAGTCAGTTCCCTGAGGAGGCTGGCTCTCACCTAGTGTCTGGGAGGGGGAAGACTCTTCTTCCTCCTCAATGCTCTCTGTTTGAGTGGAGTGATCCATTGTTTCAGGCTTCACAACCTCACTATCTGTTTGAGTAGAGGCTGAGACCATTTCAACCTTGCCAACCTTTTCAGGAGGGCACTCAGTCTGTGTTTGGGCTGTGACTGTCACAGCCCTCCTATCCTGTTCTGAAAAGCCTGTCTGAGCCTGGACAGTGGCTACCACTGCCCTTCCAACCTTTTCAGGGAGGAATGACGCTTGGACTGGGGCTGTAGCTATTACTGCCCCACTAACCTGTCTGGATAGGCCTATCATTCTGGAGTGAGTTTCTTGCTCCACCTCAGCCCATGCTGAGAGTTCCAGGTCATTCCCCAGTAAGCAATCTACAGGTAGGTTATCTGTCACTGCCACTCTCATGGGCCCTGTGACATTACCCCAGCTGAGCTTGACTACTGCCATGGGATGCCTTCTCTTCACTCCATGAATGTCTGTCACCTGATAAGTAAAACCAGGGGTCAGTTGAGCAGAGGGGACCAGATGGTCACTCACCATGGTGAGGCTGGCCCCTGTGTCTCTGAATGCCTCAACTTTCTGACCATTCAATAAAACTTCTTGTCTATACTTTCCCAAAATGTGGGGTCCAGTAGTGAAGTTGGCAAACCCCATGCCAGTCTCACAGACAAGAGTGTGGTCAGGGAACCTGGCTAGGCCATAGTCCTCCTGATTGCCCAAAGTAATGCCCACCACATTCTTGGGGGCACTCCCACCACCTGGGGGATTACCACTAGTGGTAACAGGAGGTCTGGGAGTGTTACTTGGGGGTATGTTTTCCTTATTGCTATTTTTAGGGCACTTGGCATCACTTTTGTAATGGCCCACCTGTTTACAGGTATGGCAATAAGGTTTCTTCTGTTCTGAAGGAGTGTTCTGGGACCCACCACCCTTGTTGGAGTTTTGGGGCCCTTGGGAAGTCTTCTCTGTGGATTTATCCCCACCCTTCTCTTGAGGCTTGGTTGATTCCTTTTTCTGGTCACCACCCTGGTTTTTAGGCCTAACCCTGGTTCTGACCCATTTGTCTGCCCTCTTACCCAATTCCTGTGGAGAGGTCAGATCAGAGTCTACCAGGTGCTGATGTAATAACTGGTTCTGACAATTATTTAAGATTTGCTCCCTCATAATTAGATTATACAATCCTTTAAAATCAGTAACCTTACTACCCAGTAGCCAGCCTTCAAAAGCCTTAGTGGCACAATCAACAAAGTCAGTCCAATCTTGAGACTGAGTTTTCTGGGTGTCTCTGAACAGCATCCTGTATTGTTCAGTGGTTAAACCGAACCCATCAACCAGTACATTCTTCAAGATCTGGTAATTGTTAGCATCCTCCACCCTTGTGGTGAGGAGCTTATCTCTACCTTTACCATCAAAGGAGAGCCACAAGATAGCTGCCCACTGACTCTGGGGAACACCTTGCACCGTGCAGGCCCTCTCCAAAGCAGTAATCCATTTGTGGATGTCGTCCCCTTGTTTAAAGGGGGGCACTATCTTACCAAGGTGTTTCGTATCGAAACTCTTTTCCCTATTGCTAGGTACATTGCTGCCACCAGTGGGGACTACCCCACTTAACTGTTGCTCTCTCGCAAAGGCAAGCCTTTCTTTGGCCAGGGCAAGTTCTTCCCTTTCGATCCTCAGATTAGCTGCCCTTTCCTTAGCTTCGTACACTCTCCGCTGAGGGGACGTCATCCCTCTTTGCGAAGAGTTGCGAGAGCCATTGGTTTGAAGGGATCTGCCAGAGTCTCTTGACAGAGATCGGGCTCGTCCATTCCCAATGTTAAGCGGACCTGACAGTAGCGCCGGGGGTCCCCCAGTACCACTATCATGTTTGCTTAAGTTGGACCTGCTTAGTCTAACGACTTCTACCTGTCCCTTATCTGCCTCATCCCCAGAGGGATCCTCATCCTCATCCTCCTCCACATCTTCGTTCTCGGTTGCGAGGTGGATGAGGTCAGGATCGTCTCTGGTTCCCTCGAGGGGAGGCATGTCTCCTTCTGGATTAGAAGGGCTAAGAAGCTTCTCAGCCTTTCTGGCATCATAAGTCTCCAGGAGACCAATCAGAAAGGAGGTGGTGGGGTTAGCCCCTTGCTTAATCTTCCTAGAGGTACATACTTGTCGTAACTCATGGAAGTTAAGCGCAGTATATCTTGAAGGGATGACCTGTGGAGGGTCAACTGACACAAGGGGAGACTCAGAGTTTCCTCCTTTGTCCGACATACTGTTTCTAGTGTGGTGTAAGTGATGCACCTACCTACACTACGTGTTTACCTACTGTTCCCTTGCTAAGAGTTGCAGCCAAGGTGTGCTAAGCCTTGAGGAGCTACAACAGCTGGTTCAGTAGAACTCAGAGTATTCTAAGCTTTAGTTATATGTACTAACAGTACTTGTGTGATCTTTCAACAAGATATTCTTAGGATACGTGTGGTAAAACAACAGCAAGCTCAAATCCCAACCGCTGCTCACCAATGTGAGAAGTTGGCCCGATATGCAACGTTCGCTATTCTAGCGATCGCTATGTATCGTTCCAACGACCCTTATGGTGTTCGGTTGTAAGTCAACCTATAGACCAGCTATCCTAGTAGCGTGGATACGAGCAGTCTAAGGCTAAAGACTCGAGAGGGCGTGTTAAGCCAGCTGTTTACCACACATGTACCCCTTGAACACCAAGTGAAAGGACACCACACAAGTGTTATGAAAATAAACAGGATATTTATTGAGAATCACAACAGCCCTGTACTCTTTATGAGGACAGGGTACTAAGCACAAACCAAATCTCTTTAGGAAAATACTTCAAGTGCACAATTAAAACAAGTGTCCGAGGACACGGAAAGTTTAAGGTCTCGGGCGGACCCGATAAGGCAAGTCAGAAGCGAGGGACTCGGGACCCTAGAGTAAAGAGGCTATGCAGGCACCGAAATGCCGAGTTACCTAGCCACGAGGGCTGCGGCTGCACAAGTCTTACAGGTGTCGGGGTCTTCGCTGACGAGCCAGGAGCCGGAAGAAAGGAGTTGCTGGCCGGCGACCAGTGATGAATAGTTCGTAGAGATCCAAGCCTGGATCAGAGATTGTTGATACCTGAAAGCAGAGGGGACCAAGTTCGTACTACTAGCCAGTAGTCAGAGGGTACCAGGAGGGCACCGGTTGGCCGTCACCTCGACCAGGTGAGTGGGCGACGCTAGGCTCTGCAGTCTCACGGACCAGGAGGCGTTGTCGGCGACCACGTCGGAGGTGCGAGCTGTCCCACGAAGGATGATGCTGTCGGCGTCGCTGGGCCCAGGATGGGGCAACAAGCCTTGGCAGATCTCAGGGCCACGTGGTGGGCCTAAGATGGCGTCTTGAGTGGACCAGGAGGGTCCGGGGTGCTTCTCGCAAAGATGGAAGCAAGGGCCAGTCTGGAGCAACCAGACCGGCAGAGTTGTTGGTCGGTCGTCGTCAAGGAAGGGCACAAGCCGGAGGCTAGTGACCAGACAACGTGCTGAGCAGCGAGCAGAAGGGCCCCACGCAGATCGTGGAGATGCTGGGAGACTGCACTTCGGTGCTGGAGCGGCTCAGGGTCGGGGCTTCTTGGACCCCAGAGCACTCACCAGGGAATTGCTTCGAAGGTCGTGCTGGTTAAGAGCGTGCAGGTTCTGATGATGGCCGGTCCCTCGAGGTCTCGTCGCACCCACAGATCACAGCTGAGCTGATGACGTGGGTAGAGGTCAGAGGTGCCAGGGAAGCCGGTTCTCGTCGAGCTGGGCCGTCGGATTCCTTGAGGAAGGACTTACAGCAAACCGCAGAGTTCTTAGATGGTGCCCGCTGATGCAGGGTGACTACTCCTTAGTCACAAGGGAGAAATCTTGAGAAGAGTCTTGAGTGTCCTTTCGTAGAAAGTAGTTCTTGATTCAAAGATGATCTGATTTGGAAGGGTCCCCGCTCCGGCCTTTATTCTAAAGAAAGGGGTGGGTACATGACTAGGTCCTGCCCTAAGGGTGGGACCAGGAAGGGAGGTAGTTACACCCCTCTCCCCTGCCAGACTTTCCCCAGGCCAGGGTTGGTGCCCCTGGAACTGGTTCTGACCGGCAGATGCGTAGTGAGCACCGGGGTGCCACTCCGCAGTCACCTTCTCGCAAAAGCCCTACCTACCCAGAATACACAAACCCTGTCTGGGACGGTGCGAACACCGCCCTCGACAGGAAACCCTTTGTCCAAGCTCTCCTCGCTGGAAGGACTCCCAGCAGCAGGAGGTCAGACTCGTGTCTGTGGTGGCAGCATCCATTTTGTGGAGCTGAGGCTTTAGTTAACTTTAACCGGGGTTCACAGTTACGTACATGTCGTGTCCCTCTAGAAGGGCGGAATGCTAACCTCGTCGCCAGAATTGGTGCGGGGGCAGCATCCCGATTCGTATGACACCTTACTCGACATGTCTTGATAACGCGACACCGAAGTTACCGATGTGGTACGCGTTATCATGGAACAGCCATTGGGTCTTGATTCCGCAAGCTGCAACCGGGCTCGGCTCGGGCCAGAACCTAGTTCACACGAGCCCACGCACTCTGCCTTCAGGATTGTCAAGGCCTGCCATAGGAGTGACTGATAGGAACTCGGGTGTCCATGGTATGGTTAGATATAGGGCTACTATATCTAAAGCAAAGTGTGATTACACGACTTCGCCCCAGCTGTCATGCAGCCAGTTGTGTCAAATTTAGGAGGCCAGCCAGGGGTGGCATAATACATGCTGCAGCCCCTGGCGGCCCTGGGTACACCTATGCCCTGCGTTACGGGGTCTGATAAGGTGGCCCAGTACCAATTGGTAAATGCACCTAGGGTACATGGAATCCATTTTAAAGAGAGAGCAGTAGGCCGGGGGTCCTGATTGGCAGGGTCCCAGGTCGACTATGTCCAAAACCACCTAAAACACAGGGCAAAAAGTTGGGGGCAACCATAGTCAGGATGTACCTTCCTACAGGGCCAAGCAATAATAAAATTGGAGGCAGCGTACCTGCTCTGTCTTCACATGAGTCCAGATGTCATATCCCACAGATATGGTGCCCAGGCCCAGGTATAATGTAGTGGATGGTAGCTTATGAAAAGTCTGTGAAAGTACACAGGGTCCCAGAGAAGTTCTGGGGGGTAGTCTTTGGTGGTATATGCCCATAGCGGGTTAGGGGCAAACTCCTTAATTTAGAAGTGGGGGACCTAAACGCCTACACTGCCAAGAAGGCCATTTTAATCAGAAAGTTTGGTCTGACCCCTGAGAAGTACGTGCAAAGGTTCAGGGCCAGTCACAAACTCTCACTTCATAAACATGGGTGCATTTCTTGGACTAGGCTGGTAAGGCACTGAAGGGCTGTGTGAGGGGCTGCAAATGAAAGATTATGAGGGCTTTTACAACTTGTTTTTAAAGGAGCACATTGTTTTTCAGAGCTGTGCCAACACTTGGTTGACAGCAAGCTTCCTGACTCCAGGAAGCTTGCTGTGGAGTCAGACGTCTATATCAGCACCAGAGAGTTCAGAAAGGTATCTGGGGGTTGGTGAGGGCTCTCCCAAAAGGATTGCCACCAGAAGAAGGAGGTTTGAGAGAAAAAGAAGAAGTTCTCTTCAGGCCCGCAAACAACTTACAAGGAAAAGGGTCTGGTTCGCATTCCCAATCTGGCCACCAGTAGAAAAACTACTGTGACAAAGGTCAGCAGCTCAAGCCCATCAAGTGCTATGAGTGCTACGAGTATGGACACTACAAAGGGGATCGCAATTGTCCAAAAAGAGCACCACCTCCCAATGGAGCAAATATTTGAGGGGTGGCTAGTGTAATGCTAGGGGAGGAGTTTGTCACAGCAAATGGGGGGAGTTCAGTGGGGTTACCTTTGTGTCCATGGGGAGAGTGAGATGTTTCCAGAAATCCATGTAACCTCAAATACTACAAAGTATAGTCAATGGTTCATGGTCAATGGGCAAGGGGTTGTGTCTCTGAGGGTTACAGGAGCCAGTATGACTATGTTAAGGAGTCACCTTTTTTCCCTAGAGCAGGTAATTCCTCAAACATTCCACCAGGATGTGTTTGCTGACAACATAGAGGGTCACTATCCTGTGGCCCTTGTTCCATTTGAGTGGGGGGGGGGGTTCAGGTCTTCTGTAGGTTTCTGTGAGCCCTGCTATGCCTGTGGCCAAGACAAGACCTTTGCAACGCGTGTCCCCCACTTCTTTTGGCCTAGGATCAAGAAATCCTCAGATGCATTCAGTAGGACTTGTGTGACCGGCCAGGCCAGTGGTAAGACAGGGCAGGGGTTTAAAGCCTCCCTTAATCCCTTAGCCTGCCATTGACACACCCTTTGAGAGGGTGGGCATCAACATTGTAGGGCTTATGGTTAGCCAGACTACTTTAGGCAACAGTTTCATCCTGGTTCTAGTGGGTCATGCTGCTAGATATCCAGAGGCAAGCCCTCTGAAATACATGACTGCACCTGCATTGGCATAGACCCTGAAGGGGATTTTTACCAGAGTTGGTTTCCTAAGGAATTTTTATTTGACACAGGCGCAAACTTCATGTCTACTTATATGCAGTCCATGGGGAAGGAGTGTGGGTTAACATACAAGTTCTCCACCCCTTATCATCCACAAACTAATGAGCTTGGGGAGAAGCTCAACAAGACTCTGGGGGCATGATCAGAGGCCCTGAGGAAAAAATGGGATATCCTCTTATCATGTCTGTTATTTGCTTACAGAGAGATGCCACAGAGAGGAGTGAGTTTCAGTCCCTTTGAGCTGTTTTATGGGCACCCAGACAGAGGACCTCTGAGTCTGGTTAAAGAAAAGTGTGGGAGTAAGCTCCCAAGAAGGTACTCCAAGATGTAGTACATGCTGTACTTCAGAAGCTAGATGGCTAGGTTATGGAAGCAGACTTCCAGCAGTAATGGCTACTAGTGGGCACTAGAGGTCGGCCGGGGGAATGATGAGGCAAGGGGATTCATAAAAACATTAAATTTCACTTAACTGCCAGCTGCCACTTCTCCTCTGTCTTCTTCAGTCGATAAAGGATGCAGACCAGGGCCGGACTGTTAAATCCGGGCACCGGGCAATCCCCCAGTAGGCTGGATGGGGTGGCGGCCGGTTTTGGGACAGGGGGGCCGGTTCTGTTTTCCATGCTGGCAGCTGCCCCCTCCCCCACTCTTCCTATTATTCTCTCTCTTTCTGTCTTGCTCTTCACTTACTGAAAACTGTGACTTGAAGAAACGGTTCACAACCTCTCTTTCCTTCTTTCATTTAGTTGCTTCCCTGTTAAATGGGCCCAAAAAAGAAAAACACTTGCAGGAAATGCCCTTTTTCTGACATTTTTCTATTCCAAAGTGCAGCCTCGGGGTGGAGAGAAATAAAAGGTTTTAAATATGAAAAATAAATAACTAAAGAAAGCCAGACAGAGTGGTTTCAAAGTGGCCGGATTGGTTTTATTCACACCCAAACACATTAGCCTCACTTTACAGACTTTGCAGTGAAGCTCTACTTTTGTTTTCTCATCTTTCTTTGAACAGCACTGTTGTCCCCAGGTGGGAAAGTGCACCATTCCTGGATGTATTGGAACACCTGGTTGATGGGTGGATTTGAAAACAAAATGTGTACCATGGCTCTGTGTTTATGGAGGTGGTCTTTTTAAACCCGACTGCTTATGTTTTGTAAGGATATAAGCAATGGACATTGAAACGGTTCCCTTCAGGGCCCTGTAGTCATGTCCTTAACTTTTCAGGTAAAACCACTCACTGATTTCTGAATAGTGAGTGAGAGATCATTGAGGTAACCATGTTGTTTCTGCTTACATTTCACATGCTTTAATTGATCTTTAATTCCCTATGAGTGTGTGCTTTTACTTTTATTTTTTAGGCAGCATATTACTCTTACCAAGTGCATAATTTGAATTGAGCCACATCCAAGTGTTTGTAGCACGGCACAATTATGTTGTAGCTGAAGGCAGTGCAAGTTTCTCTCAGTGGGGCAGTATGGTGTTCAGTTGGGGAGAGGATGTGGCACTATGGCCAGAGCTGTCGAATTTGGAACTGGGGAACCGGGTTCAGCCTTCATGACCAGTCCACCAGACCACTCTACTGAAGGAGCATATTCTCATGCTAGACCTTAGAAGGCCACACTAGACCTTAGAAGGCCTGATGTTTTAGCACAAGCAGATGTACCCTAGGGATGTCAATTGTGGATTAACCTTGAAGGCCTGTCCACCACAATCCACACTGAAGTTCATCTCCAGTCTTGCAGGCAGGCCTATGAAGCAGCACACCCTCAAGCAACAGTGATCCAGTCACTGTGACTCTGTCACTGAGGTCACATGAACCTTGAGCAGGTTAGGGAGGTACGACGTAGTGTTTACAAGTATATTATAGTTTAAAAAAACTTGCTGCCTCCTTCCTTGCCTCCAGCAATTTTCAGCAACAATAAAAATATCATGATAACTTCAGTGATTAATGTTCTTCCAGAGGTTTGTCTAGTGGAAGGGTTGACTCCTGGAAAGGTAGCACAGAGGGTTATTGTGCCTGCTGTAAAGAACATGAAGATCAGAAAGTGCACATAATGTTAACTAGGTTAGTAAATTACTGCTTTTGTCAGAGAGATCCTTTTTTTTAATTGCAGTTTATAAGTTAAAATCCTAACATAGAACAGTAAGCTATTAAACTATACTGCCTACTAGTATGGTTGTCATGTGGCTTCTACACCTTGTAGTCCTGTGTCTTATGTAACATTTCCTATACAGTGATTTACACACATATAAATGATTGTCTCTGTGTAGTGTGTGTGATGTAAAGTGCTCTGACACCGTACACTGGTATGAGTGGTGCTGTAATTCAAATTAAATGCATCTGAGAGAGTGTGGTTATGGAGACTTGAGTGGGCTGTTAACAGGTGGTAGTGAGGGAGTGCGAGGTGATGGTGATAGTTACGGGCACCAACAAACATTGTTGCACAGGGCACCACTAGCACTAAAGCCGGCCCTGCCATTGAGGCCAGTCCGCCTCACCCATTGGTACCTCCATTGGCCTTGTTTCAGCAGTAGTAGCTGCAACTCACCAAGGATCGGCAATACAGTATTGGCACGCACACCAAACTAAGTTTGCATACTTCACAGTTTCTCTGCTTAATGCACAAGCACTTTTAACATGTGCTACCTGCTCTGGAGCCATAGGAATTATACAGCAAAGGGTGACAAAATTATGCCACAGTGTTGACTAAATTATGAACGGGGAAGGAGAAGTGCTAATGAGAGAAACTGCATGACTTGGAGACAAATGGCTTGTGATTCCACTTTTAAGCGTATTTGGCACATTGTGTGTTTGGAAATATATCCCACTTTGTGAATGTATTTAAATGCCAATTTTATAGGCCTACCCCTCTCATAGGCTTGCATTGGGAATTCCTTAAAACACTTTTAAGCAGTAATTCCTGATCAGAGAGGAGTAGCTTTTTTATGTTTCATATCTTTGGAACGGTAATGATAAACCCTCCTCACTGGTGAAGTTAGATTTTACATTAGTGTTTTAGAAATGCCCCTTTTAGAAACGGGACATTTCGCTGCACTTACTGCTCTGTGTGCCTGACAGCCTGTCTCCAGTACATTTCTGGGGTGGGTGACAGCTACACTCTGTCCATTCCCTCCATACAGCCACAACACAGGAAGGATAGGTGTGTCTGAGTACCCATCTACATGCATCTGTACTTTGATGGCTTTGCCAGGGCAAGGTGGAAGGGAGGGCCTAACAAATCACTTGAATAGTCAGTGTCCTGTCCCCACACAAAGGACTGATTACCCCCACAGACAGGATTGGATTGAAAGGGATACGTGTGCACTTCAGAGAGTTGCTTTGAAGTAACCCCCCACATCAAGGCACTTATGGTTATTGACTTGACTCCTGGTGCCTGAGACTCAGGATATCAAACCCTGCTCCTGTGCTGGCTCACTGGAAGTGGCCCAGATACCTGCAACAAGGATTTTAACGTATCTCCTCTCCTATCTGTGTGTAACATAATCGGTGCATTGACCTGGTTGTGGGAGTAAAATCAACACATCGCATCGGAACTACCACTTTGCCTTCAGAGATTGATGCATCTAACAGCCCACCACTGCCTCAGCAGCTTGGTGAGATCTGCACATCACCTCAACTGCATGGCAGAATCCAGCGCATCACTGAACGCCTCAATACTCCGGCACCCATCTTTGGAACTGATGAATTGCCTTCACTGCATGGAGAAGATCAATGCATCTCGTTGTTTGAGACCAGGAAAGGTCCTTTGTTTACTGGGCCCACGTGGTCAACCCAAACTTTGACTTTGTCCTGGTCCAGCACGACCTAAAATAACCTTTTGTAGCGCTACATGCTTCTAAGCGCTTTACTGCATTTATTCCTTTAAAATTCTATATCTCAACTTCTATACATTGGATATTTGTCTTTCTGGTATTGTTTTGTTCAGAATATAAAAATCTAGTTTTCTAAACCTGTGCAGACCCTGTGTGCGTGTGTGTGTGTTACACAAATACTTTACACACCTCTTCAGATAAGCCTTACTGCTCTGGGTCAAGCTACCAGAGGGTGAGCACAGGTTATCTTTTAGAGTGTATCTAGCTTACCGTGCTAGAGCGGAGGTTCCTGCCTGGCCTGGGTGCATACCTTAGTCAACAAGGACTCCCGTTTCTGACAATCATCACAGCACACATTTTCATAGGTCAGTTTTTGAATGTGTTATTCGGTACTTTACTATACCAACCCCCACTAGTAAAATTGTAATTCCTGGTCGCCACTATGGGTTTGACAAAAACTGTAGATTATCAAAGGTATTGTGACTGGCAGCCCTAAAGAGTACTATAAGAGGGGACTTTGTAACTAATAGTGTGATATAGGCCCTGATGAATAGAAGAACGCACAATTGGAAAGCTGTAGATGGCAAAATCTTATGAGTGCTGATAGCTCGAGGGATACCCGTACTTTCTGGCACATTATAACAAATAGCTCAAAGGGCTATTTGATAAAACAAGAGGTGCATATAACTGAGGATCGATGGTGCATACACTTGTCATATTTGTACTGCGACACTGCAGTAGAGCTAGAGAGTGAATCCATTTGCAAAGTCTCACCTTGCAGGACTCTGCAAATGGAGCCATTCACCATAAATGAAATATTATGATCAACTAATAGACAGACTTAGGGTAAGGTCCCAGGCCTTGACAAAATGCATGCTGACTTTTACAAAAGTATGCCCCTTTATGGCTATACTGAATTTTTAGCAATCCTTTCCTACCTGACGCCCCTCTACCAACACCGTGGCTTGGAGAATATTTTGTGTGTCTTTCTACAAGACAGCAGGGCCTGCTTCGAAATTCGTTTTTTTAATTAAACTTAGGAGTTGGTATTTTACTACCAAACTAGCTTATCTTTAAATGGGGTACACAACATAGTTACACAAAATACTACTATATATCTTTGAACAGGGTGGAGGATGAGATGCACTTTTTGTTCCTCTGCCCATAATGTTCTGCCCCAGGGTGAAATGGCTGCGTCCGTTTTTAAGACGTTTGGGTATTTGAAACAAGCTCTGGGGATGGTGAAGACATTCACTTCAAGAACTGCAGTGCTGGCGGTATCTGTTTGGAGCCTGGGCATTTAGACATTGCTTTTCTGACCCTTGACGAAGACTGTGGGGCATAATGTGCTTGATAATATGTCCTTGTGCAGCCCATGTTCTGGTGTTAACCTGGGCTGCTATGGGAATTCACAAGGGCATATTATCAAGCCCATTATCGCCATTTTAGCAGCAGTTTCCTGCCGCTAAAGCGGCGGTAATTTTATCGCAGTTCTTGATAATATGCCCCTGAATTTTTATCTTTTTCATCCATATATGTAATCTGTTCCTTCTTTCAAGAATTGCTTTTAGTGTACTTTTATGTTTTATGGTTTTAACCCAAAACGCACTTGCACATTAATTGTTCATTTAAATAATTAAAACACTGGCTGACTTTCAATGCTGCAGAACAATTCAAATGGTAAAATGCAGCATACCTTTTCACGCTTGGAAGAAATACCCCAGAGAAGATCACCTTACTTGTATTTTTTAAACACACAATAATGCTTTAAGAGCAGAAAATAACATGCTACTATTAACGACGTTTTTTTGAGCAAGTATACATTTCCACACACACATGGAGATGTATATATACATACGTGAGTATGGATGTAGGTGTGAAAATCAGATTTTGGTGTTCACATCTGGGACCATGAAACGTATGGTGCGGGGGAGGGGGTGGTGTACAAAAGACCAATTTTTTTGCATCCCCGGGCAACACTGTGGTATTACGGAACGGACTGCATATTCGTGTGCGGCCCCTTCTGTAATACAGAGAGCACCAGCGCACTTAAAGTGCCAGTGCTATCTTATGAGGGTTTCACTCATGTGCACGGGGCGTGGTCCCTTGTAAATCAGAAAAATACTCTTGTCTATATTCCCATACAATATTATAGATGCAGGCACAGAGGCAAAGAGGTCATCAGGAGTTGCACTGACTGTGCCACAAAAGGATAGTGCACAGTCAGTGAGTGCCCGCCCCAGCAGCCAGCCCTCTGGAGGGGGTAAAAGGGGACACATGGACCCTTCACTAGACATCCCCCTGCACCTGAGTGCAGTCACTCACTACACCTGCTTGTAGGAGGGTCGTTGACAGTGTGCACTATGAAAGATAAAGCGTCTGCTTTGAACCACTGCTCTGTCTTTCTCTAATGCCCTCTTTGCAGGGTAGGCATCAGCTTACACCTGCCCTGAGGGCAGCACATTATCAGTAATAGGTCGCACTGCCCCTGTTTTTTGCACAGCGCACAAATTTGAAGGAACACCGTGGCACAAGCAAGGAAAATGTGCTTTATTTGTAGTATTGTCCCTGAGACCCACATTTGTTCCTAGCATGTTGCAATGCCACAATCAGGGGTACAGCCATGAAGATCTTCCAATTGCGAAGTGTAGGCTAGATTGAGCATACAGGGCATGGCCATTGCCCACACCTGCTCTTGGTTATGTTACAAGGATGGCACAAAAAATGCCAGTGCCATTAGTTACCCGTACTACAGTTGGTTGGCTGCAGCCGCACTGATAGCATGAAGCTGTGAGATGTGTATCATCAGCGTATAGCCATGAAACACCATGATATATTATGTACGTTTATGTCTACCCTTGCACAATGTCCTTTCTGTATAGATCGAACAGGTTCTCAGAATTACAGACCATTCAAACAAAGTACTGCATGATAAACTACTAACATACAAATGCATGCACTCAGAACTATTTCCTTAATGTTTTCCCAACAGTTATTCTATTAAAAATGTATTTCCTAGAAATTCTTAATGCAGCAACGCTCACTTTGCCCACAAATTGCACTCACATACCAATTTATAGTCACATTATGTACTTGCATAATTTTTTTTATTGCGTCAATACAATAAAACTGGTTTGCTATCTGAGTTTCAAGAGCTGGAAACTGTTAAAAGAAGTACTGCAGTGTTACAGCGCACTGAAGAAAGTAAGCAAAAAATTATCAAGGGTGAGAAAACACCCAGGGGCAGGTGAAAACAAAAACTGCTTACTCTGTGCGCCACAGGCTGCTCTAAATTTAATTTCCTTTCACGGTATACTGGTGTTCTGCAAGCGGATCCTACAGCCGGGCTGCAAGGGCGGCTCTAGGCTCATGGCGGCCCTGGGCAGGGAGAGTAGGTAGGGGGCCCCGGAAGAGTGGGTCAGGGCGGGGAGGAGCGCGGAGGCCAGTGAAGAAGAGGGGTCAGGGTGTTTAGAAGTGGAAAAGAGCCGGAGGCCGCCAAATCCCTGCCAGGGGCCGCCACGCAAATATGTATCCATCCGCTGTGGATTCTTATATTAAGGATATATATTGACGTGGTGGCCCCTGGGATTTGGTGGCTCTGTGCAGGTGCACAGCTTGCACATGCCTAAGGCCGTCCCTGCGGGCTGCTACTGACTCGGTCATCGGAATGCTTACAGTAAGTAGAAATATAAGGTCCAACAGTAACATTAGGCTATCCCTGACACACAGGTGCATTAGTGTGCATTTAGCATCATAGTGAACTCCACAATCCCTATAGCTATGCCATGCTTTGCCCTCCTCAATATGGCAGGGCTTTTCACTTTTTGCATATTCCGCCTTAGCCACTAAGGCTTTGTGGAATATTTAGATTCCTCTATACAGACTGTGTGGGCAACAAGGAAAATGTGAAGAAAAGCTGGTCCGGCATACTTAATATGTCACACACAGACTGAATTTCAAGTTAGTTTAGGGGATTAAGGCACCTGTTGTGGCGATCTATGCGTGCCAATCAGGCGTGAGGGTGTAAGGGTAAAATAAGATCTGCGTACCCTTTCTGGTCACAGGATTGAAAGATCATAAAAAAAACTTACAGCGTTAATGGTCCTGCTGCAGTGCATAACATGTAAGTGTAGGTCACAGATGTGAATTATGTATGATATAGCTTTGTGGGTTGACTGACATTTTTTGGTGCAGATATCCTTGTGTCATTTTTAAGTCACAATCCTCAGTTAGTTGTGCAAATGCTCCCAACTTGAGAGGTGGAAGTTTGAAACTCTGCAGGCTTTAATGTAATGTTTCATTATTGTTAGAACTATAAAATGGGTGTCAATTGGTGGTAATAAACACAATTTGGTGCCAATACATCAGCTTGGAATATGTGCTAAATAATTGTTTATAACCTGTGTAGTTACACATAGAAAAGCATACCTGGCATTTTTACAGAACAATTCTGTGACCGTTGTTGACCAACTTACATACACATTTGGCTGGCTAGGGAGGATGGAGTGGGAAGGAAGGGATGGCGTGACCCTATGGTTGAAATTCTGACCTTACATAGCAGCCTTGCTGTGATGGGGGCAGAATTGGTAAAGTGAGTGGGTAGCTTGGGAGCAGAACATGCTGAAAGATGCAAAGGTGTTGTATTTGGCACAGGTATTGCTGAGCAAGTGACATGGGAGGGCCGAAAGTTAGTTCCTCTGCTGATTCTAGTTAGTCACACATTCATCTAGGGTGTTGCGTCTTCTGTTGCACCCACTTGGGTAGATGTAGGGAGAGGACTCCAATTCCCAGGCTCCTCCGCATCTTACAGCCGCAATGTTCGCTTGGAGGCACTCATAGCCACAGCAGGGGTCCTGCATCGGTTGGTAGACGGGGGAAGAGGATTTCAACCCCCAGGCTCCTCCGCATCTTGCCGCCGCAATCTTCCTGTTTCCGGAGGCGCTTATAGCCCCGCAGCGTGGGATGCACCTGGGCAAAGCCCAGGCCAAGGGCGGGACAGTCCTTGCCCGTCACTGCCAGGAAGAGGCAGGGTAAGGCCACACCCCCTCTGCTTTCTTGCTAAAACCTTAAGACAACAGACGAGGTGGTTGTTGAAGGAGGAAAGTTAGATGGTGAGATTGTTTATAAACAAAGAAAGAAGGAAGCGCAACACATAAAGGTCCCAACAGTTGAAAAGTGCAACTGTGCCGTCTGCAGTATTGGAGGAGGGATCAGAGGTCAAGCAAGGGCCAGGAGAATCTGCAGGCCCCAGGTGCCACATTCGTCTCAGTCCGCATTCCGAGGCACCTACATCAGCTGCTTGGGGCTCCCCAGGTAAGGAGTGAAGGACATTTGCAACCTGCTATTGAGGGAGTCTACCACCTTAAACAAGGTCAATGAGTAAAGGTATTTTAAGGTATTGTATCCCTTGGTTTTTATTAATTTTAAACTTGTCAACCGGCCCTGTAAATGTAGATTGATTTATATAGCGCTATATCACCGACCGGTTTCTAAGCGCTTGCTTAGGGAACCCGTCCTGGTATTCCCCTGTTAGATAACCCATTACTGAGCATCCCCAAGGTGAAAGCCAGGCATCCCGCTGCGAGGGGCCGTCGTGGAGATTAAGCAAGCTATTGCCCAGAGTTGCAGAGTGGGACTCCATGATTGGAATAGGCACTGAGGCGAGAATTGTCAGGTCCGGGGAAATTTGAGCCCAAGACCCGCCGAGGCGGGGAATTGAACCCTGGTCCGGGCCAGACCTCTGCATCAGGGTCTGCCGCTCCAACCACTTGAGCCACACTTCTCCACTGTTGGCCTCTTTGTTGTACCATCAGCTAGTAATAATTGTGTTGGCATCCAGTTTGACTAGGGGCTAAATAGTTTCAAAGACTACCTCAAAAATTGGTAAAAAGAAGGGTCTCCTTCCTATTCGAAGCCTCATTTTGCTGCCACCAATGTTTCATCTATAGAAGGCTTTCTCCATCGGGCTGTGGGGGTTGCATCCAAGGAAGTCGAACTTGTAGGAAGGAGGCTTTCGCTGGATAGAGACATTTCCCTTTCACTCCCTCGCGGGTCGCTTGCTGACACAAGTGGGGAGGGGCTTACCAGAAATAGGAGACAATTGGAGGATTTTGGGGACATTCGAGGGTCAACCCCGAGAGTGGATAGACTCGTAACTCCCACTACTCCAGACATCAGTCCAAGGCGTAAGCGGAAATGGAAGTCTTGTGTATCGACCCAGCCCCTCATAGAGGATCTGCCAGGGGTTCAACCTACTTTGATTTCAGCAGGAGTTGAAGGGGGCTCTTCCCTCAGGACTGCTTTGATGAGGGACTTGGATACTTTATTAAACAATAAGTTGGACCCAATCCTGCTGTGAATTTCCTGCAATGAGGATAGGGTTCTAGAATTACTTTCACTGGCAAACAAGGAGAAGGTGGGGTACGGGGGTGGTCAGGAACAGGGTTTACAAGAAGAGCTGCGTGGTTCAGTTGATTAAATGGGCCCTAGGAGGGACCTCCCATCACCCGTTTATTTCTCATTTTAATATTATTGCTAGCCATTTTAGTGACCACAATTCCTTATCCCTAACTCTGGATATTGTCTTGGGCCCAAAGCATCTGTCAAGGGGGGCCCTCAAAGCCTTCTGGCCGTGGACCAGGGTAGGTGGAATTGGTCCCAGGTAGACCCACAGCGCCTCAAACCATCTCTTTGTGTAACAAGCCAGTGGGAGATTATTATTTGTCTCGATCGTGAGGCTGGTGGAGGGGGAGGTATTGGAAGCTTTTAAAGGCATAGCTCAGGGGTTGGCAAGCTCTTGACTGTGAAGGTTCCTACTAATCAGGGGGTACAAAACCCTAAATGGTTCCGCAGGGATTGCTCTCCATCCCTACAACTTTTTAAGTAGGCGTTGAAGGAATCACCGAGGGACGGGCAGTTGGTCAGAAGTTGTAGATGGGTGTATAAGCTGGTGCAAAATGTGCAAAATATTTCAGAGGTACAGTGAGTGGATCATTTTCAGGACATTTACAATCAGGGGGCTGAGGGGAGGACTAATATCCATGCTGCATCTGTGACCGCTGGTAACGAAGTAGTCTTCATGTTAGATAAAGTCACAAAGGGCATTCTAGCCCCGTCTAGCAACAAGGCCCCAGGCCCAGACAATATACAACCTGACCTGTTCAAGGAAAATATGGAGATCTGGGCACCTTTATTAATGCAGGTCTTGAATGTGGCAGTGCAGATAAGGCTGTTACCCTCTAGGTCAACCGCTGTGATTGTCCCCATTTTTAAGAAGAAGGAGCAAAGAGAACCCGCAAAGATACCATCCAATTTCTTTACTGAATTCTTTGGTTAAGGCCTTGTGGAGGGTGATCTTAAATAGGCTGCTTGACTGGGATGAAAAATAAGATTGTGAGTAATGCCCAGTATTGCTTTAGGGAGGGGCATCACCTCAGACCAATGTCTGAACCTTCACCTAATATAAAGAAGGATATACAGTGGCTAAGTCTTAATCTCTACACTTGGCTTTTATAGACTTGATGTCCGCTATTGATAGGGTGACCTGAGCGAAACTCTGGGCTTTGCTCAGCGAGATGGCGGTCAATCCCAGTATTATGGCTCTTCTACCTGATCTCCACTCAATGACCTCATCCTCCGTGCGCTTTTCTCAGGTGTTCAGTGCACTCGATCATTCAGGATGAGTGGTATGGTCCAGCAAGGGTGTTTACTGACCCTTTTATGTTCACCTTGTTTGTCAATGTATTCGAGCCTGCACTTTTATCAATGTCGGCCGATTGTACTAAGATTGGTGGCAGATACCTACTAGCCCTATTATATGCGGACGAAGCGGTACTGATGGCTTGGACTGCACAGGGGTTGGACCTGCTGTTGGCCAAGTATGTGTCTTTTATGGGGCTTCTGGACTTGTCAGTTATTTTTTCAAAGTCCGACATAATATTAGTGGGCCCCAAAGCAACAAGGAGCAAGACCTTCAAGGTACCACATTTTACCCTGAATAAAGTCAAGGCCTTCCCCTATTTGGGTATTTTATTTGATGTTAATAATTGTTGGAAACTGCTATTTGAAGCCAAAAGATCAGAGTCTGTAAAAACTATGAGGGCGGATTTTAGTTTTGGTCGTAGACTTGGGTCTAGTGTACCAAAGGATCTCTTAAAAATGGATCAGGCCAAGGGTATTGCACAGCTGTGGTATGGAAGTGAGGTCTGGGGCTATGTTAAGCTGGATCGGATTCAAACATTGGAGAATCATTTTTTGCGTAAGTTGATCTAGTTCCCCCAGTCAACTCCAGCATTTTCGGTACATGAGAAACTGTGTCTGGATTATGTCTCGGATTTGATAGCTCTAAGCCCTCTCATGTGCTGGATCAAGATTTGGAGCAGGGTGGACCTGAAGATAAGCTGATTCTTGAGGACTGTCTGGCATTGGATCAGGTATCTAGTATACCGTGGATTAGGGATGTGAAGGTGGCTTTGTTTTCTATAGGCAGGCTAGACATTTTTACCACCCCTACTCAACTTTCCGTCCAGGAATTGGTCATTGTTAAAAGGTTGTTTTTGGAATGCTCCCGTCTGGAGAGAGAAGGTTTAGAACTTCAGAAGCCTTCAGATAGGGGTCACATGCTTTTAAAAACTGTTCAAGGGATGAAGCCATATTTGGGCTTGGTTCGATCACAGCATGACATGATTTTATTGACCAGGTTTAGGTTTAATCAATTGCATTATATACTGACGTCTCCATGTGGGTGGTCTCAATAGGAGGGCAGGGCTCCCTGTGGCTGCAACAATTTGTCCCCACAGGATATGCTCCATTTTATAATGTTGTGCCCTTATTTCAGCTGGCCTCAAAGCGTTTTTTACACCTTTTGCTGAAATCATCGAATTTTAGACAAGTTAGGCCTGCTCTGTTGTACCTTAATATGCTTCCCTCTGAACGGGTGATTCTCTCAGTTTTATCTTTTTGCAAGCTGTCTGGGTGTCCATGAAGTCGAGACCAGATTAATTATATTAATTGTTTTCTTGTTATTTTTTTTAACTGAAATCTTGTCGTCTATTTTTAAGCATGAAATTAAGCTTTTTGACATTTGATTGTGATTCTTTTATGGTGATTTTGTTTGCCGAATAAAGATTTGTTGAATTGATTGACTTGCACCTGCTTGGGCCCCGTTTCCTCTCCGATGGCCAACCATGTGTGACTATATGGCCATGTCCCCCACTCCTCTCATGTAGCATATCTGTCCCTACAGCAAAGGGACCCTAGACGAGAACATTGTTGTAGTATGTGTTTTATTTGTTATCACAGCTAAGGGTACCCCCAATATTTATTTCTTTTAGGTCTAGAGGAGGGGGAAAGGGTGGGAAGAACACAGAAGAGAAACCTCTGGACTGACCTGCACTGTGTAATAATTGCAATATTACTTTTTTGATAATATAGGAATGATGAAATGTGTATTTTCGTTTTTGAATATGTTTTTTTAAAAAACTTTCTTGAAAAATAACAAAAAATGGCTTTTTGAAATCAAACTAAGAGAAATAAATGATAAATCAAGCCTAAAATATTGTTTCCTGTATGTACTGATACTAGATTTGCTGTGTCTTTGTAGAAAAACGTTTATTTAGAGGTATACCAATTTGTTGAAACTAGATAGGTCAGTCCAGAGATTTCTCTTCAGTATGTGTTTTATTTGTACTGACTGGGTCGAATTAGGTCTACTAACAAATTCATAAGATACATTTATCGGGACATTGTACCAATCTAGTCTGGATGAAAGTCCAGAACCCTATAACCATTACATTTAAGGGATGAAACTTGTCTACTTTTATGCAAGGTGTAGGATAATTATCTTCAAAGACATCCCATTTGTAGGATTAATTGTTTTTAATCATACCAGCAACACCACTAATAAAGGGATACCTATGTGTTCCAAGGTATTTTTACTCTAAGACCCTGGCAAGATCACATCTGAAGTACTACCTGGAATACGGTGAAGCCCATCCTGGTTTTTAGAGACTGGGAGGAGACCCGATGAGGAAGCATGACACCACTAGGATGTGTGAGGGTCTTACAAACAAAATAGAAATTATGTTTGACTTGTTCGGGCCAAGCTACATACCATTTATGAGTTTCTATAGTTTATCTGCCTAATAAACACATAGGATACTTTTTGGTGCACAGTCAGTGTAGACAGGAGGACGTATCCTATTTGTTGCCTCTCATCCCCTCTTTTGCAGCGGGTTTGACTCTTAGGTCTTCCAACTGCTTTTATTGTTTTTTGATTCGCCATGTACTCAACATAAAGTTCTAGTACAGCAACCCTTAGCACAGCAAACATTCTGTTGATGCTATTTTAAAAACACGTACACAAACACACGCACACACACACACACATAACCACACACAAACGTTTATGTGGGTCACGTTTTACCATTTTTCCCAAAATAGCCCACATTTTGCAATATTCTTTATATTTTTGGAGTTCCCTCCACGAGAAACCACAAACTCTGGATACATTTAGAATTTATAAATATCGGTAAAAAGATTGCACAGATATCTTTGGTGGAAAATGTTATGAAAGCTTAAGCGCAAACATTCCCAAATATCCAACACAGAGTTAAGCACTGGGGGTTTGGATGGGAGGAGCCATAATATTGAAGGTTTAAAAGGCATGTACATCAAAATTATGCATAGCAGATATTTATGACAAAGGGCCAGTTGTTTGTTGTAGTTTTAGCAAAGTGATGTAAAGGAAGTTAGGAGGCCAATGAAGAGTTATAAGGCATTTATTATGCACTACAGAGAAAAGCTGGTGATCCCATCAGGAAGCAGAGAGCTAACTGACTGGGCAGAGCACAGTGGAAAATGACATCAGGAAAATGGAATGTTAAGCTTAAAGAGATAGGACAAAACATAAGTGGAGAGAATACAACATATCCTCTTCCCTTCGTATGGAAGAAGCAGAAGAAAAAAAAAACAAAATACAAGCACATGCTCATCGTTACAGAGGGAAAACTTATTTGCAAACAAAATCATGCAAGTAACCTGGAGGTCTTCGAACCCTCTGAACTCTACCAACATTGTTCTCCTTAGAAGGAACATCGCGGCTACACTCTGCCTTTTTGTACAGAGCCACACGCCTCAAGTTCCAACTTTCGCCGTTGAATAGAGTTATGAACCTTCGATGAACAGACCTAACCTTGAATGGACCTCTGAACTTGGTCAACCCAACCCCAACCCGACCAGGCTTGACTTTCACCCAATCATTCACCGCAATCTTACAGCTACCATCCGGTTCACACACGGCGCTGGGATTTTCAGGACCAACATTTATCAACTCCTTCATCCAGGCGGCAACCAACTTAGTGCCAGCTGAACGCCCCCTCATGATGTTAAAAGGAATCGTTCCAGTCACACCATTCTCAGTGGTTCTGTAGGCCCAGACCAGATCGTTTACCAATTCTCTCACATCCGTTCTTGACGAAATTGCCATCTGAATTGCACCTTTAACCATCCTGTTCGCCCTCTCGACTATACCATTCCCCTGGGGATTGTAAAGAGAGGTCCTTGAATGTGCAATTCCACATTTTTTTAAGAAATTGGCCATCTCCAAGGAAGTCAACTGGGTCCCATTGTCGGTGATAATCCTGGTAGGAAAACCTTCTTCTCTAAAAATGTCACTCAACACAGTGATAGTGTTGTTGGTAGTGATTTCCTTCATGAACTTAACCACCAACCACTTTGAGGAAACGTCAACAATCACCAAACCAAACCTCATATCTTGGCTCAACTGATGGAACGGACCAATGAAATCAAGACATATAGTATGCCATGGACACCCCGGGTCACTTATTGATCCGCAACTGGAATGACTGCCCACTTTGAGCCTCTTTTCACTTTCCAAGCAGTCCGTACATTTTTCCACCCACTGAGAGATTTCCAAGTCCATGCAGGGCCACCAAAAATTCTCCCTAACTCTCCTCTTGGTGAGGGACTGTCCCAGATGGCCTTCATGGGCTAATTTGAATATAGCAAACCTGACGCCTTGTGGAGGAATAACCTTATCTTCCATTAAAATCAAGGAGCCATCTTTGTCCAAGACAGACAGCTGGTCAAGGACTTTCAAATATGGCCGAACTGCTGGGGATAGGCAACTCTCTCTCCTCGGACCCTTAACAATCAAGTCCTTCACCTCTCTCAACACCACATCCTTTGCCATGGAGGTATTCCACAGATCCTTGCCAATTGCCCCGGCACAGATATCTATTACTTCATCCACAGCAGCTACAGACCCTTCAGAATTGAATGATTCAACTCCCAGCTTGTCTACTGACTCCCAAGGTAGTGGAAGCCTAGAGAGACCATCGGCTTGGCAGTTCCTCCAACCTGGAATGTACTCAACTGTATACAGATATTCTTGGATCCTAGCAGCGAGTCTAGCTAACCTCGCGGAACCCTTTCCGGCCCCACCAGGTGACAGAATTTTAACCAAGGGTTTGTGGTCTGTCAAGAGCGTGAACTTGAACCCCCACAAATACATCCTGTAATACTCGCAACCCCACGCCGCAGCCAAAGCTTCACGCTCAATAATAGAGTAATTCCTCTCAGCTGTTGTGAGCGTCCTTGAAGCGAAAGCCACAGTCTTGATTCCAGACTCATGTACTTGAGCCAAAACCGCACCAACCCCCACAGCACTGGCATCCACAGTTAAGACAGACTTACGGTTGGTATCAAATGGTGTAAGGATGCCTGCATCACAAATCTCATCTTTGATTTTTCTGAAACAACCTTCTTGCTCCACACCCCACACAAACTTGCATCCTTTCCTCAACAACACTTTAATATTTTCAGTCTTTTCTGCAAAGTCCCTTACGAATTTGGCATAATATTCAATGAGACCGAGAAACGACCTCAACTGATCTTTGTCACTCGGAGCTGGTGCATTCCTGATGGAGTCTAATAAGTCACGTTTGGGTTTCACACCGTCGACAGAAAGGGTATAACCCAGGTATTCAACTTCCTCCACTGCAAATTTACATTTCTCTTTCTTAAGAGTTAATCCAGCTTGTTCCATCCTTTCTAGAACAGTTTTTAAGATCAGATTGTGTTCCTCTACAGTCTCACCAAATATTAGAACGTCGTCTTGGAAATACACCACGTTGTTTATTCCCTTCAGTACAACACCCATCATTCTCTGGAACACTCCGGCTGCAGAGGCAAGTCCAAAGGGCATGCGTGTGAATTGGTAAATCCCCTCAGTCGTTATAAAAGCTGTCAAGGCTTTTGAGTCTTGATGTAGCTTTATCTGATGATAAGCGCTGCGAAGGTCCAGCTTGGAGAAGTACTTCCCCCCTTTTAATGACAAGACCAACTCATTGATGTTGGGTAACGGGAAGTTATCTACTACAATGTTCTGGTTCAGGGTGCGAAGGTCCACACAGAAACGAAATTTTCCATCAGATTTGGTTGTAATAACTACGGGAGAAATCCAGGGTGATGTTTCGATTTGTTCTATCACTCCCTGATCCAACATTTCCTTCAACATCTTTCTCACTTCTTCCCGTGCAATGAATGGAACCTTCCTCACCTTGTGTTGCATGGGCATGGCATCATCACGCAATACAATCTTATGCACATAGCCTCTCAACTCTCCAATGTGTTCATCAAACAAACACTGCATCCCTTCAACAATTGAGTCCGTAGTTATACAGTCCACAACCATCACCTGTTGTGCTGCCCTGGGATTAATGATTATACCAAGGTCATACTGTTGCCCCCATCCCAGGATTGCTGGACCTGATCTAGATATATACACCTTCCCTTTGACGGAACGATCCTTAAATGATATCACACATACCATGAATCCAATTACATCTATGCTTTCGCCTTGGTAACCACAGGGACTAATATCACTAGGCAATAGTTGCACATCTTTCCAATTTTCTAAATACATATCCTTGGGAATAATCGTCCACAATGACCCTGGATCGACCATTAGCTGGGTCTCTATCTTATCAATAAGAAATTGGGCTTTGGGCCTGAACCTTCTACCGGGCTCACCTTCACTGACCCCTTCCTCACCCAAGCACAATATTTTGTTGGCACCCTCAACACCAACAACGTCCCTCACTATTTCCCTGTTTTCTACAACAGCTACTTTGTCTGCATTTCCTCCCCTGCACATCTTGGAGAAGTGTCCCTTCCTCCCACACTTCCTACAGACCTTGTCAATAGCAAAACATCTCCTAAAATCTGAGTTATGAAAAGTGCTACCACACCTACTACACATCCTACCCTGATATCTATTCCTGTCACTACCTGAAAACCCATTGTTGTATTTCTTCGGACCTCTTTCGCTCAAATCTACACTTTTCCTGCTCACAGCAGCAACTTCATCTTGTTCAACACAAGAAACACCATTCCCTTGAATGTTTTCCTTCCCATTGTCTCTCTTTTCCATCTCTCTCATACATGCATTCGATTCCTCAACTACCTTCGCTATGTCAATGGCCATTTGTAGGGTCGGATTTTTTGCGGCCCACAGTTTTTCTTGCATCTTTTTATTGCGACATTGAACTATCAGTTGGTCACGTATCATTTCGTCTCTTATCTCTCCAAAACTACATTTAATGGACAGTTCTCGTAACCTAGCCACAAATTGGTCTACTGATTCTTCGTTCCTCTGGGGTTGGGTGTAGAATTTATGCCTGGCCATAACAATGTTTACTTCTTTTGCATACTGCTTCTTCATGCGAGCTTTTGCTTCAGTATACACATTGGTTATTGCCCTCCCATCTTGATTTAATCCTACTGGAAGATATTTAAAGGAACGCTGGCCTTCCTTGCCTAGGGCGCTTAACAACAGGGCTTTCTTTCTAGTTGCACTAAAATCCTTTCCATCAAGTGCTTCTATGTAGTTCTCGAAAATGTCTATCCATTCATCCCACTCGATGGGTGGATCTCCAGTTGTTTGTAGAAACATGGGAGGTACTATAACGTTTAAATTCTCCATCTTATTTTAATTGGCCTTGTATACACTGTATTCTTATATGTTATATATATTCAAGTGGAATATTGCTCACAATGTCTTACTCTTCCACTTTGCACTCTCTCTTTTTAATAATGTGCATTACACTGCTCCTCTCAATGTTTAAATGCTACTCTCTCTTCTTAATAATGTCAATAACACTGCACTTCTCAATGTCTCAATGCTACTCTCTTCTCCTTTTTAATTATATCAATTGCACTAGTCAATGCTTGTTGTGTAAAACGCTTACCGTGTTGGTTTTACTTGAGATGAGATACACAGGTTTGATCTCCAGGTTTAATTTGCGTTGATAGGGCAACATGCAGCGTTGAAAATGTGTAACGCTAAGTAAAAAGAAAATTAAAAAAAAACGCAGAAACCCTTTGGGGAGCGTAGTTAGCGTTAACGCTAGCGATCACGGTTGCCTGGTAACCAGAGTTGAATCAAAGATGGCGCCTGACGCTTACGTGGCGTATCTGCGTCATCTCCGCTGTCACTGTTATGATTTACGCTGCCTGGTGCCTGACGCTTGCTCACCTTCCTGTGTGACGTGATCGAGTCTGTTCGGCAGAGAAGGACGTTCCAAAGTAAGTTCTCTCTTCTGCTCGTGTTATGTAGCTCGTGGAGGTTTTCAAAAAATGCTCCACGCTTGTTCAAAAGATGCAACAAGCTAATTAATGCATTTCTTTCCGTGGTATTCAGAAAATTATACAAACAAAGTCTCTGAATTAGTCTCAGGTGACCGATCAGATAGAAATTGAAAATAAAATAGATATTCGACCTTTTGGCATGAATATCGACAAGGGTAACAGAAAATGAGAAGTGTCACAAACACACTCACCGCGTGTTTAGTTGGAGAGACGATTTCTTTCTTTTTAGACTTGAATTAATTTGCGCTTGAGAAGTGATTCCTTGAGTTTGCAAGAAGTAGTTCTTTGTTCCTTGTTTTCCAGTTGTGGAGAGATTCTCATCAGTTGTAGATTTACTTGAAATGCGAGTAGCTGTTCAATTATAATTTTGCATCTTTGAACATTAATTTAATTGTCATCTTGAGAGTGGATTTCGTTCTTGATAAGTTTCTTTCTTCAATCTGAATTTCTTCTTTTTTTTAAAATACAGTCCAAAATAAAATAATTCGCGTGGTTCTTTTCTCACCAGAAGAGTTTCACTCCCTCTGTAGTTGTTTAGCTGCTCTGCTGATCGTCGCCATGTGATGTAAAGGAAGTTAGGAGGCCAATGAAGAGTTATAAGGCATTTATTATGCACTACAGAGAAAAGCTGGTGATCCCATCAGGAAGCAGAGAGCTAACTGACTGGGCAGAGCACAGTGGAAAATGACATCAGGAAAATGGAATGTTAAGCTTAAAGAGATAGGACAAAACATAAGTGGAGAGAATACAACACAAAGCCTGTATGCATTCATGTATTTACGTTGTCCTTTAAAAACCTTTAAATCAAACATTTTATTGTAACAGCAAAGTTAAATAAATGAATGTGTGAGTGTTATTAGTGACTTGTACGTTGTTATTATAACTGACTAAGGCATCCAAACAGTAAGCGATTGCCTTAAAAAAAACAGCATTTAAAATGTTGCTGTGTCAGCAAAGTAAATACAAAGAGCATACATTGGCTTTAGTCAAATAACATGTTAACTTGATCCTCATCAGCAACTCCTAAAGGAAGCAGAAAAGGGACAATGTAACCTTCGACAAAAGACCGTGACCTTAATCGACACCCCATACATGCAATAGGAAACTATGAAAAACAAATGAAAACTAATGGTTCAAATAGGTTTACCTAAAGTCCACTTACTTCTTCTGTACTTCTTCTTGTCATGTTTTGAAGAATTATTTATATGATGTCTCGCAGTCATCTGGAGCTATCCGTAACCAGAATGTATGAGTGTGCGCCCAGCTCCATGGCCGCCTAACGTGCAGAGTTTGACTTTTTTATCTGAATGGATCAAAGATTCTATTAAGATGGTTGCTCGTAAACAACAAGGCTAGAGGCTATGCTCTTGACTCAGCCCACTGTGCACAACGTAAGCAGGGTATGAGTGCTCAAGTATAGGCACCTGGCATCAGATGTATGAGAATATGTGTTAAGTTGGATATGTAAAACTAATTAGTAAAGAGGTTTATAAGAAAGTATGTTGTTTGTTGAGTTAAGTTAAGCTTGTATGTAATGGAAGAGAAAATGCAGTTTTGAAAGGAAAAAGTAGTGTTAAAATGATACAACATGTTTTCTCAAAAAGGGAATTTTGGCATGAAGGTTTAGCATCATTGTATTTGGGTGTGATATAAGCAAAAATGGTATTTGGAGTGGCTTTAGTTGCTAGGACTTGCTTGATTTTTGAATAGGACACGTCGTTTTCAGTTTTTAAATTTGTTAGGAAAGAAAGGAGCTTACCATGCTTAAAACTAAGGTTTCTTATTATATAAGTAACCGGGAGAGAAAGGTTGCTCTTGAGGAAATATGCTGAGGGAGTGAACGGCTTTGGGTTACGTCAGCTGAGGCCATTGTTTTTTATTTTTATTCAAATACGGTACTTACCAGCCCAAGTGTGACATGGTAATGCACAAGAGGAGGCAGGCAAAGGCAAGCCAAAAGCAGGCTGGAGAGAACATTGCAGCTAAATATAGGTTTCAAGTGTGAGTCTCGGAGACAGCAACTCGCTTTCTTAGGGGTATATTCACAAGAACGTGTTCTAAACATCACCTAAAAATGCTAACGCACCTTTACACATCGCAGCCTATCAGGGGAAATCAAACCTTTGTTAATGTGGAATTCACAACACGGCGGTACCATGTGATAGTCTGTTGAAAACACAGCCAATATCCATGATACAACCGCCTCAACGGAGATGAAAACACACACCTCAATGCGGAAAAACATGCGATGGGCCAAAGCGCGATGAGGAAATCAGCGATAAGCAGTGCCAGGCCTGCAAAACAAACATGGCAGGTGGGAAAAATCACTATGAAAGTAGAAAAAAACTCATAAACACAAACTGACCAACACCCAATCACTATGGAGGCAGCCAGCTGGAGCAGGCGCAGAGGAAGAGCGCAATCCCACAAGCACCCGGACGACCAGCCTGGGACCACAGGGACAGGGAAGGGCAAGGACAAGAAGAAGAGGACGACGAAATTCAGTTTGCAGGAAAACAGGATCCTAATTACGGAGGTGATGGAACACCATCAGCAACTGTTCGTCTCCTCCAACGTGTCATTGGAAACCAGAAATGGGATATGGCGGGACATCATGGACAAGTTGAATGCCGTCTGGGAGCACAAGAGGTCAATAGACGAGGCAAAGAGGCGATGGGTTGACATCAAGCGGAAGACCAAGGAGAAACTCGCAGCCAACCAGAAGGCAGCAATGCAGACTGGAGGTGGGTGCCCAGCGCCATGACTCGTGCTGGATGACATGGAGGAGCTGGTGTCGACAGTCATCAGTGTGTAGATTGTGGCCGGAGTCGGCTGACCAGACACTGCTCGACAGGACACAACACAGCCGCAACTGGGTGAGTGACCGCCAGGTATTAGGGGGATGGGTGGAGTGGTCCACATTGGCACACATGCACAATCAAGCAGTGCACAGTGCACACCCACAATGGCTCTGGGCCATGACCCTGATCTACACACTGTCACTACGTACAATGCCATGCTGTCTGAATTTCAACATGTATCATGCAGCTACATACATGTGGACACATTGTAATACACCATCTCCCCTTCAAATTGTAAAGGCATGTCAACACCTCCTGCACAGCAGTCCCAGACACTCTTCACTGATGATGAGGAGGACACCCCCAGCATCGACACCGACGACCTCCAACACATCATGGACATCATCCGCAAATCACCTCCAGGAGCAGGACAGTCCAGCTGCATCGGAGAGACCTCACCCACTACCCAAAGCACCCAGCAGGAGGCACCCACAGCCCCGGGAGTCTTCCAAGACCCCCAGGAACAAACCATGGCCTTCCAACGCTGTGTGCTGGAGGGATAGAGGGGGACGGCTGAGCAGTTGCGGTGGGGTTCGGCCTCATGGCTACCAAACTGGACGCCATCCATGTGGGACCAGCTCCAGTACCTAACGGTCACCCATGGCCCGCTCCATGATCTCCATGGAGCCCTGACTGACATTGCTGGAGTCATGACGTGGAGAGAAGGACACCTGTCACCTCAGACTGGCTCCAGTGAGTCCAGTCGTGAGCTGGCACACATGTGGAGGCTCATGGAGGACATGGTATTGGATGGAGGCGGAAAGGATGGCATCCGCTGCTGCACATCAGCTGAATGTAGCTGGGATCTACCATGCCCTGCAGATCCTCACCATGGTATTGCTGCCACAAGGCGTGGCACTGAATAATGCTGCTGCCCCACACCGTCCACATCTCCGCTCCCTGGTGTGTCACTGCCTCACAGTGCGGCAGGCGTATCCACTCTGGCACCTGATGTGTCACTGCCACACAGTGCGGCCTACAATCTTCCTCCGGCCCCTGATGTGTCAGAACCATATTAGTCCTTCGTTCATGTTATTACCATTAGCAAGCACATAATCAAGCTTTACTAACCCACGTATTGGTGTGGGGCACATTAGTTTTACAAAACAATCTTAGTAACTTGTTAGTAAGCTAAAGGAGCGGGATGCTTCAGAGCAAGTCTCTTTTCTATGAGTCCTTGCTCCATCAATAGTGCCTTAGGGTGAGGTGATTCTTACTGATTGAGAAGATCTCTTTGTAGCTGTTGGAGCTTCCGTCAATGCAGACTGTGGCAGCTTGACTCAAACTCCACCATTCTGGAAACGCTATATTGATGAGGTCCTTGCTATCTGGCAAGGACCGATTGACCAGCTGATGGAGTTCACAACCTGGATCAATACTTGTGATCAGAACTTAAGGTTCACTCACTGCTTCGACAAAAAAGAGATAGTGTTCCTTGATGTAGTCATCACGAAGGAGAATGAGCATTTGGAGACCAGAACCAACTATAAGCCTACCGCCAAGAATAACCTTCTCAAATTTGAAAGCTTCCATCCTCGGCCACTGAGGGAAAATCTCCACTACGGACAATTTTGGAGACTGAGGCGCAATTGTAGCAAGCTGACTGCGGATCTGTGTCATCTTTCCTTCTGCCTTCGTGTTTGGCGCCGGGCGCCATCTTGGGGGTGGCGTGTAGCGAGTGTGCCACTTGTTTGAGCGCTCTAGCGCTCACTTGGACCACAGGTGAGCCCTACTTAAGGTGAGCTTGGCAGTAGCTCGGCCTTGGAGAAGGTAGTAGCACGCACGCGCGCTATGCTGCTGAATTGTAATCCTCAGCGCTGCTGATATTTTAAAAATACTGTTTTTTGTATTTTGTTTGTTCTAAATTGCATTTCCCCCGTTTTTAATTCAATCTTTGTGTGCCCTCTTACTTGCACCTTAAATTGGGCCCCCCACCGCGCTTTTCGCGGATCTGTGTCATCTTTCCTTCTGCCTTCGTGTTTGCCGCCGGGCGCCATCTTGGGGGTGTCTACCCTCGAGGTATACCCATATTGAATTTGACTTCCCCAACGGGGATCCTGGTGTATACCCAGTTGGGGATTAATGGGTTGTTCATAGACTACTATAGAGAGTTATATTGTAGCAAACAACGGGTTACGGGGGTGATATAGAGGATTTTGTGGCAGACATCGCACTACCGCAACTAGAAAAGACACAGGCGAACCTATTGGACAGGAGATTACACTGGGGGAAATTATGTGTGTGATTAAACATATGGCACGTAACAAAATGCCAAGCATGGATGGGCAGCCTATAGAGTTTTATTTGGCTTACATTGACTTATTGGCTCCTAAGTTGTTGGCGGTGTGTGCAGAGGCAAAAGAGGTTGAATCCTACCGGCCTCCACTCAAGAGGCGATCCCCTGATAAGACGGCTTATCGCCCCTTATCCATGCTTACATATAAGATATTGAGTCGGATTCTCACAACTCGGCTCATCCCTTATATGACACAATTGGTACATTGAGATCACGCGGGATTTATTCCAACCCAGAATACAGCCACCAATGTGCGGCGTTTGCTTTGTATATTGGGCGAGAGCTATGGGGTATCCCCTCTGCGTCGTCCTATCGGTGGACATTGAGAAAGCATTTGACAGTTTAGAATGGCCGTATCTATTCCATGTCATGTGGATGTTTGGTCTTGGGGAGTCATTTGTGGGATGGACTGAAATCCTCTATAGATCGGCGACGGCCCGGGTTAGGATAGGGTTATGATTTCAGCCACTTTCCCAGTAGGGCAAGGAACATGACAGGGGTGTCCGCTTTCTCATTTGTTATTTGCATTGGCTATCGAGCCGCTAGCAGCACATGCTAGATTGGGGTGGCACTACCCAGGGCTTGACTTCCGAGGGGTAGAGCAGTATATCTCACTCTATGTCGACGATGTACTTATGTTTCTGGCCAACACAGAGGAGGCGTTAGATGGAGCAATGACTTTGCTACGCAAATTTGGTATGGTTTCAGGGCTTGGGGGGAACTGGGCAAAGACTTTCTTGTTTCCAGTGGACCCATCAGAGGATGGCTCTGCTCAGATTAATGGAATTCGGTGGTTGTCCCCTTGCCTGCCGTATCTCGGAACCAACATCTATCATTCACCTGCTGACCTGATAGAAGGGAACATAGGCAGAGCAATGCGAGGGCTTAAGGGTAGCTTAACGTTTTGGAGTACTTTGCCGCTTTCGGTGGTCGGCCGGGTAGCCTTGTTAAAGATGTTGGTGCTCCCCCGGTTGTTGTACTATTTTCGGACACTGCCACTCTGGTTACTGGAATCCACATTTAGACAGCTCCGTTCCCTGGTCGGGGGGTTTTATGAGGGTCTGGAAGACGGCGGGCGGTGCTAGATATGATGATGCGCCCAAGGGCTGAAGGGGGACTGGCGGTGCCAGACTTTGAACTCTATTATTTGGCAGCCCAACTGCAGTGGCTTAACCAAGCAGTGGCATTGGTGTACAGAGGCCCTGATGGTCCCGAGGGAAAGTGGTTATTGCACCAAGTATTGTCCTATAAAATACTCCAGCAGTGGCTGCGTCCAGGGATGCTCTCTAATGAGGAGTGGACACTGAGTCTATGTTGGAACCCAGAGCCAGAGCAGAGCTGGAATTGCCGGTCCTTATGCCCCGGAGATACCTCTGGGTATGTGCATGGCTTTACCACATGGGGGGACTGGACTGCGTTGGCCGAATGGGAGGCATTGTGTGTACATGTTTTTGGGGATTTGTATGAGGACAGAGCTCTATTGCCCAACTGCTTGATTGTTGCATACCGAACAGCATTATCTTTACATTGCAAAGTGCCTGATTCTTGCATTACAAACTGCATAGCATTGCATTAGGACTGCAGTGGATCATCTAGAATTGCTAATTAATATCGCCAGAACCTACAATGTCTGG
>NW_028247994.1:0-64403 GCF_964263255.1 Lissotriton vulgaris
TCCCTATGGCAGTACCTGAGCAGGAAAACACACAAGATGATGGACGGAATGTTGCACAATGGCAAAACATTCACCCCCAGTCACAGATCTGGGTTTAATCCATCGTTATTTTGCTCACCAAGCCACCCCAGTTCAGACATGGCCATATGCAAATCAGTCTTGACCCTGTGCCTCATGGGAACAGTCCAGACCGAACTACCAAGCCATGTCTTCCCTGGACCAGAATCAAGCATCCTAGGACCGGTTTCTGGCTATCAGCCGTCTTCAGCCAGGATAGCTTGACTCCAGTGGTGTGGAGAGCATGGGACCCACGTCTGGGCATACCCTTCCCACATAGGGTGAACAGCAAAACACACAAGATGATGGACGGAATGTTGCACAATGGCAAAACATTTGCCCCCAGTCACAGGTATCTAAGCAGGCCCCACCCATTGTACGGGATTACTTTCTGACCACTACCCCAACAGGCTACCAGAGCCTGTCGGAAAAGCAGTGGTCGGTCCCTCTGCCCCCTGCGCTGCATTATATTACGGTGGTTGGACTGCATAGCAATATATCGGTCGGACCACAACCGACAGGTTGTCGGATGCAGTCTGACCAACATTATAATGAGGGCCTTTGTGCTGTCACAAAATTACCCAAATTGGCACAAACTCTTGTAAGGGTATTTACTTTCAAGTGGTAAAAAGATGCCATTATTTTCATACAAAAAGTGATTTCTGGAGCTTTTCATCACTTTGCTTCATTGGGGTGTTAAAGAGTAAACACTCATAGTTTTTGCCACAAGGCCCAAATTACTAATATAGGCAGACGGGGTTTTGCATCAGAAAGGAACGCCTCCCTAGAGCAGGTGCTAACAAGAAGCAATGTTTACATTTCTCAAAAAACCCACGCATTGCATGAAGTTCACAGCACATATCCAAATCGTTGTATCCTTCTATGTCTGTCAGACCACACTTACCTCTGCGAGGCTGCAGGGAAGACAGCAGCAGCAGGCACTGCACTATATTTCCCACTTGCACAATGAAGCAAAGTTGGTTAAAATTAATAAATTGGTCCCTACGTGGTATGGTAAGAGCACTATTTTGCTTAGGAAAACTATCAAACCCCGTTGTGCGTTGTATTTTTCGCCACTCAATGATTTCAGAGCCCCACTGTGCAAGTGATAGTGTGGCCCAAAAAATAACAAGAACCAAGGAATCTGGGAATTTTGGGCCCCACTCAAAAAAGTGGCAGGTTGCTGCAGGGTCAGGGGGCAGAGAGGGATTGCCTGCTAGGGTCATCTCACTGCATAGCTGCTATAGATTGCTTTTGAAATTGCATGTTGGATGACACTACTCCACTACTCTCACTTCTGGCATACATATGCATTTCTAAGGCTGAATCAGAGGCACCTCGGCTTTGCGGGCATGCCTGACAATGGTAGTACCTTTTTTTCTGCACATATTCTGAATTAGGGGACTGCATCACTACTGTGCTATATATTTAATGGACTTGGAAAAGGCTCCATCTAGTCATTCACACTGTGGCAGTGCGAGGCACAGGCCTCTTGTCAGCACACCAACTTTTGGGTTACAGAAGCCAGCCAGGAGGTTGTGCTATGTAGATCTAGCGAGAATGATGCCTGATTGGTCAGGCCAAACTATGTTGGACAGCAGAGGGAGAAGCCAATTGGAAAGGATTTGGCCAATATCTTCTCCATATTACAAAAGAGAAACCTAGCAGCAGGCCAGCGATCACTGCACCTCTCCCTTTTCCTAATACATTTAATTACAAATGGTCCAATTCATATCTTTGTGCACTCACTATGAGCACCTGCAGCCCCAAGGTTTGACCATGTGGTCAAGCATAATGATAATACAAATAGAGGTGCACCACATTCAATTATTTTACAAAGAAAAGTCCCATTGAAATTCCAAAAGTGTTCCAGTTCTTTTTATTTTGTTTGTTAAAGACAAAAATCAGAATGATACAGCAAAGACAGCCAATGCGTTTCGTCCACTTGAGTGGACTTCTCCAGGGCTGGAATACAGTAAAAACAAAAAGTGCATAGAACTAAATGTTGATATATGATGTTTTCAAAATATAAACCCACAAATACCATAAGTACATAAACAACAAATAATTATCTAGTACAGTTAAAACCACACATTCACAAAAAGCAACAACATAAACACCATGAATGATTTCAAACTCCATGAGGTTCGAACAATAAAAACAGTAATGTACACTTTAAAAACGTATTTACAACAATGCGTCTGGAAATACTGTCCAATGGAGCTGATCTAATTAATACAATACCAATCATCATAACCAAAGCAGGAAGATATTAACAAAATTCACGCATAATTACAGAGTTTAATAACTCCTGACACTATTGTGGGACAAGGATCTCATAAAGAGGATCACCAAAAAATGACCACATAAAATTGATCATGCTATTAGCCTAAATACTCATGATAACAATCGCAATCTACTCTTCATAATGTATCATTGAAAATTCATTGCATCATTCTAAATGTTTGGTCAAGACAAGACGTGAGATGAAGAAAATGATAAACTAGAAATAAATGAAAAAAGCAATTAAAAGAGGAAGAGAAGTAATAGGATACATTCCCCATCAGCCACAGATATGGTCTACCTAATCAGATTTTCGCTCTATACCGTATTTAGGTTCTATTATCTAGTCATGTTAGGCCAATAAGCTGTTCTGCAACCATACACCTTCATGTCGATTCCCTCACACGCGTGAATAAGACCCATGTCCCCTATTAAACTTAGAATTTCATTAAGTTTCAGGCCAATCAACCACATGGTTGTCACCTGTCAATAACATGTGAAATACACTGTTAACCAATAAGGAACAGCAATACAAAAAGGATTGTAAATATAGGGAATAATGTATAGAACATAGGCATCGTCATAAGCATCCTCTATCTGTATCCTCAATGTATTGTCTTAAGTTCCATTGTTAATGTGAGCATACATAAATGTGTTGCTTCCAAATGTGAAGTCATACCCCACCCACCAAGGATGTCATGTTCCCTAACGCCTGTGCTCATACATGTAATTGAAACCAAAGCAATGGCGTGTCTGTTCCTAAATGTTCAAATCATGTGGGCCACAAGCGTGTGTATTATTACCATAATGGCTATACTCTGTTTATGCACAAATGAAATGAGCCAGCTGACAATGTGCATTATGGTCAATGAAGTCGACCTCTGATTAATCCAACAACTCCAATTACTATATGCCAAAGAAGGATGGGGAATATTAAGTGAGGGGTAGGGGTAGGTATGTCCTGGTTCTAGACCCGATACCCCGAACAAACCCAGTTATCAAGTACCTTGATAAGTGCCAGCCGCTGCACCTTCCATTTCCTCACATCACGAAAATTGCAGTAAAGAAACAAGCAGCCCCTCGCCTTCACTCCCCTCGCCTTTATAGGTATCCCAAGCATCCAAATGAATTCCACCTGCTCTCAACCCGCTGTGAGCAAATGGTCCAACACTTGCAACGCTATCAGCCACATCCAAAACGAGGCAAAGTGCATCGTGCAAGTAAGTAATGACCATTCTTCCTCCCACAGAATGGCAACACATTTCATTCCATAAGGCTACCATGGCCGACACCTTGTCCCAATTGTGGAAACGAGAAAAAGAGGTCATTTAAAAAAATCATATATAATATCACCAAAGTATCGTAACCGCTATCCTCCCAGGAAAAGTTAATAAAAACTTTGGGAGGTCAACAAACCGTGAAGTGTAATAAATCTCGAGATCGATATTTTCAAAAAACAGTGCCAATAGACAAATGAAAATTAAGTATGTGCAGACACTTAGCTATTTCAACCGGGGTATCCGGCCCGCGACTCTATGTCCCCAAAGAGCCACAGTAACACACCAATCCAAATTCAAGGGTTATTACCATAGGTATACCAGGACACCTCAATGTTACCGGCGCAGTCCCAATTCCAGGAACAGTCCCATCTGCACCAGTCCACGGCCAAAGATGGCCCCTTTTGATTGCACTATTGGTATGAACAAACAAACATTTGCAATGCAATCGGTCTCGCCTTTGGGATTTTATATGTATTTAGCTGTGCAGGACATTAGCTTGGGTCGGAAACATCTACTGTTCTTTAACATGGAGGGAAAGTAAGCACCAACCTGCGTGACATGCCAGGTATGGGAACACCTGGAGAGAAATATTGCCTTTCAGCAGGAAATGGTATAGTCCAAAGCTCTGTTTTTAATATAAAATTTGGGCTTCGGTGGTCATATCACTGAAAATACAAGTTTTGAAAAAAATATTATTGTCTACAGGTGCTTGTGGAAGATAATTTCTATGGACTGGAATCTCGAGAATGCTAAAGTGATTCTGGTATTTTACTGACCTCTGCTGGTCGTTTTCTATTAAGAAAGTTAAATAGAGGCAGTTCCAGAAAAATAGTAAATAGAAAGTCCCCCAGCAGAAATCAATTCTGGTATATTACTGACCTCTGCTGGTCGTTTTCTATCAAGACAGATAAATAGAGGCAGTTGAACAGAAAAAAAGTCCCTAAGCGGAAGCAGACAAGTCCTAGGGCTGATCTCCAGAGCCCACGAACTACATACACATATAAGTATATACTAAAGTATATAAGTATATACTAAAGTATGTGGAAGAGGTCTCAAATGCTCTACCTAAAAACGGAGTGTTTTGAAAGAAACAAAAACAGAAAGAGACAAGTAAAGAGTAAATATGAAAAAATGAATAATAATAATAAACAGAATGGAAAACAGATGCAACAATGCGTACTAAAGAGAGCTTAGTTCACATATGTACTTCTACACGGTTCTAGGGCAAAGTGTTCAACAACATAACAGCTCCAAACATATATTTCACAAATACAAAAACATATTATGCAAAAACAGTTCACATCCATGAACCAGCAGGGCCTCAAAAAATGATGCTCAATGTCTCATAAATTGAAGAATTTCTTTCCGTAAATCAGGGAGATAGACCTCTGTTCCATACTATGGTCAAGGGATATTTTTCACATGAAATAGTGGAATTCCTCATCAGTGTTATGATCCATTTCCACACTGTGCGGGCAGCAGATCCAGCCTGCCTCATTTTGCCTCAAAAGTGGCTTCCTGTCACCCCCTCTAGAATAAGGGGGTATATGGTGAATGTCATTAAAACATATATCGGCATTGTCAGCATGATGTTGCATCTTATGGAAGGTCATAGGGTATCTCATATCCTTATGCCTTAAGACCAGGATATGATCACCTAATCACCTGTCAGATAGTACATGCTGTTTCCAGAGTACAAAGTTTGTGCTCTAACTTAAGCAACTGCTCCGTCAGGGTTTTTAGCTTACCATGTTGTTTGGACATGCAGGCCTCTCTGATAAAAGCATTAAATGCCTCCCATTCTTCACAGGTGTTCCCAACCAACATTTTGTTAATGGGTGAAGAAATCCTGAGTAACTGTTTTAATTTCTTCGCTTGGCACCTAACCAAGAAGAGCCCTTTGAGGGTACCTACATACAGAAGTGCCTTGACGCCTCCAGGCAATTGTATCCAAGTACCACTGGGGAATGCTTGCATAGTGTTCTCGCCATATGGTTGACATTTATGACAATAGATCCTAGATCTCTGGTGCTCAATCAGTAGTCCAATCTGGAGTAAGTGTTGTGTATGGTTGACAGATATGTGCCTTCACATATGATCGGGTTTCTGTTGCACTATTTGTCAAGTAGTTCATGTATGTCATCTAACGCAGAGTTCTAGTTGCCGAGTAGTGTGTTTGAGTGGATGTGGGGAACTTATCTAACCTTAGGTCAATTACAGTTTTGAATACCCCCCTCAAGGTATAGTACTCAAAGCAAGCTGTAAGCACTGGCTTCAACCATGAAGGATAAAGGAAGACGGTCTAAGTTGGGGCCATGCATAGTTAACTACGGTTAAGAGTAAAACCTAAAGCTGGCCTCAAACTCTGGCATATCTTCCTTCTGAGTCAACAATTGAAGTTAACGGTTGTAAGTGTATGCCTTTATGGAACAAGTTTATTTCCATCTCAGATAAGATGGGTATGAAGACGTGGATTGGTGGGCACTCCATTTTTTGGCCAACTGAGAGTCAGTATGTTATACAGTATAAACATTGTATGAAAGGAAGAAACCCACACTTCGGTAATTTCACACCATTTAACTTTAGGATGATAAAATTGAAAAATAAAACGGCGCAACTAATCGCCCAGATGAACATATTAAACTTTGTTTATCTTCTTTCATCCTAAAGTTAAATGGTGTGAAATTACAGAAGTGTGGGTTTCTTCCTTTCATACAGTATTTTGGGCCCTTACCCCACTTCCGTCCGCATGGGCCAAACTCCCTTTGTTGTAAAAAATACAGTATAAACATGGCTCTTGTGGCTGGGCTTCATCGACTTTTAGCCTGTACCCTACGGCAAGGACGTGCCTCTTTCTGAAGGTTTTTCACACCTCTGATGTTTCAAGTTATGAATCCATATGTTTTATCATAAAAGTCACCTAGTATATTAGTCATCATGTGTTGTTTGTTTTGTTTTGTGTTGGTGTTGGTGTCCATTTAATACTTTTAATCTGTGGGTGGAGCGCAAAGTGGAATACATGTGATTGATTTTTTGCCCCATTATTTGGATTTTTTGGATTTTTGTGGCATTTGGAACCCAACGTAAACCTCCCTCTCTACCACACTAGACACCACAACAAGGAGATAAAAGATGGCCTCCCAGCCATCTCACTTAAGTCATAGAATCCATATTTAAACAAGTTCATGAAGGTAAAACCGAACAACCTTTGATAGGGAGAGTATCTGGGGGGAATCAGATACATAGGGTGAGTAACTTTCCCATTAAGAAGGGTTGCATGGAATCCCACATGAAAGTACACTCACTCCTCTCCTCAAGGCCAGAAAATATCTAACATGAAATAGCCAATAACATCAGTAGACAAAAGTTTCCCTGTTATATATGTGTGAGTTTCAATTATAATTTTTAAGGCATATGACTCCACTGGCTGACAGTGAGAGTTTTTTCTACGTTGCTGAGCAGTGAGCCGTTGGCGGCCTCATCTGTATGTTTCCTCATCTCTTGCTTGATTAGTACTTTTGTGAGAGTTGTGGTCACTTTCTGAAGATCCAGATGGATATAGCACAGAGTAGTTGATCCCCCCATTCACAAACCCTTTTTATGATGGGTATAAATTCCCACCTAGCTTCATGAAAGAATACCATAAAGTCAGGTTAGATGGAGATAGTTTAGCTCTTGCACACAAGAGAATGCTTCTCCTTGGGTAGTTTCAGGATAGTTCTCGGTTCTTATAGTTTAGTAAGCAGGCAAAAATAGGACATATACGTACATTAAGCATGGCCTGCTCAATTATGAACACCTAGGAGAAGGCCAACAGGCCATATATGTTCTTGCTCTACAAACTCCTCCATTTTCACTTTTGGAGTAGACACAGGGACACCTAAAATGCAGAGTTTATTTCTATAGGAGCATGATTTGAGATCTTCATTTTTATCCTTTTTTACCTAATAACAGTGTGTTAATCTGTAGAAGTTTCTCATTGCTGCTTTTGAAAGAGTCTTTCACATCTGAAATGCATTGCTCGGCTGCGGCAATCCTGCTTCCCTGCTAGCCCATTTGCTCCTTTGTGAGGTCCAACTTAATGAGGAATGAGTCAATCTTACACTCAGTGGTGACCGGACTTTTGTATCATGTCCGTGAGAAGTGTTTTACATCAGAGTCGTCTGCTTACAAGCCTGACCCTGCAGTGGGTTGCTCGGGTAGGTCCTGGCTGCATTCGCCCTCTCTGGTGCCATGTTTTCCGTCAAAAGACAGTCTTGCTTATTTTGGATCTTGCGTCCATATATTGAGTAGTGCGATTGCAACCCTCACACTCCTTGGGATGAGCTCTACCCTTCTTGCTCTGCACCTTTTAAAAAGAAAAGGGGGATGGGACTCCTGCAAATCCTTAAAAACATTGTTATATTATCTTTAAATAACAGAGGAAGGGGAATGCAAGAAGAAAATTACTCTAATCTGTTTTGATCTCAATTTTCTTGTTATAATGATCAAAAAATATTTCCCTAATTTCGCTCTGCACAGTGTTGCTGTTTTATTGTTAAGGTTCACATTACACCTTCTCCTTTTCTTATTATTCTTTTTCTTAACTGTCCAAGCCAATCATTTCCTGTTAAAGCCTCCCTCTTCACACCACCCTTGAGAATAGTTTGGTAAGTCACATGTTTCTTCTGAGTAGTAATTATCTTTAACATACCTTTTGCCTGATCACATTTTCTCTATTTTCTTGAGAGCTCAATGATAGATGTGCTCTTTAAGTGCATGACATCTCAGTTTCACATGGTTTAATCTTAGCCTTCCATTTATACTGGGTGTATATTATGTTGTCTTTCCTCTAAGGGTATCCATAAAAGCATCCTAGATGATTGAAGAATGGTCAGTAATAACATTTAATAAAGAAAATCCTTATTAAAGGGGATATACTTCTTACCCTTTACAATCCACTAAACCTCTCATATCTTTTTATTCTTCTGACATCTTTTTTCGTATCACTTTTCTGTTGTTAATGCCATATCTAATTGGAAGCAGCATGGTGGGAGAATGAATTATGATTAAAATCTCCCAGTGGTCTTTCTGTGATACTGATGTGAAGGAATAGTTTATTCTGGAAATTGATATATATAGTGGTGCAAAGTATATGTAAACTCTTTCACAGTAAGATAAGCCTGCTTTATTGGATCTACCAACCCTGAGCCACTTATAATTCTATTTAGTGTTTGCAAACCTTAGATTTGTTTTGTTTTCTAATGATATTATTAGAATTAACTGAATATACTTGATGGACCCACCTATAAATAGTTTCCCTTTCGGAGGTAGAAAAGATAAGAAAAAATCATTTTAAGAATTTGGATCATTTTCCATTGGAGCATATATGTTTGCAAATGAAAAAAAAATTACAATAGGTAGCGCAGGGTTCAGGATTCTGGGAAATATACTGGGTCCCGGCCAAAGTAGAAAGCCCACCACCCTGATCGGTCCCCAATAGGGATGGAGAACCAGAGGCCCCAAAACTTAAATGTGAAATGTGTACACACCAATATGTTATCACAACAAATTTTCCATTTGTGATGGTTCGGTTGATGAGTCTTCAAATGTTTTTTATTCCTTCATGTAACAACAATACTAGCTTCACCGGGATTGAACTAGCTTCTCTTGCTTCTATTATGTCCATAAAAATGAGATTCAATTGTCTTGATCTATTCTCTAGGTTTCTTTATTTTAGATCTGTCTAACTTCTCTCGTTAGTGTTCAAAGTGTTTATGTTTCCTGTTGATTATCCTCTACATCTGCTGACTCTGATCATTACTGTCCTAATTACATTATTCGTCCTTTTCTCATTTTTAGATTTATTTTCAATATTTTCAGTTTTTGCACTCAGAATAGTGTTACTCTTATCTTGTTAGGCTTCAACCTCTGATCTCACTAGTTTTCTACCAAATAGATGAAGGAGCTTATTGTGCGTCATTTGTTGAAGTGAGATTGTGCTATCTGCTGTTACTGTACTTGTGACTTTGATTCTTTTATGAAAAGTTACAGTTATTTGTTCTTTCAGAAAGGGATTGAATTGAATAGCTATCATTATGACTAATCAGGCACTTAATCAAAGTAGCAAGGTGATCTACCAGACTCTCCCTTAAAAGTTTTCTACAAGGCTTATTCTCACTGATTCCTGTCTTTATCCTTGATTGAGAAATTCCATTCTCTGTCTTATTTGAAGACTGCAGGCTTGTTCGTGGAATGGGAAGCTCGTTTTGTTGCTCCAAACTGGTCTGACTTTTAATTCGTTTACAACATTTTTTCTCAATTTTTTCATTTTGTGAGAGTTGAGCTGCATCAGTTTGCTTCCTCTCAAGACCATGTGCGTTACCTTTCCTTTGGACCTAGGTTTTGCCTTGCTGAATTGATCTTGTTTTTGACCTTGTTTTTGACCTTCAATTAGGTACTCTTTTGCTATTCCACAAAACAGTACAAGCTGTCTAATAGCAAAAAGTGTGTAAGTCTGGTTGCTCATGCTCACTTGGATGCACTGCTTTAAAGGTCAGGTGTTATGAGGTACTCAGTAAATGCACTTGATTGATTTGGAAGGGATAGCAATGGCACTTTCAGCATTGCTCCAGTGCTTTTAATGGGAGTGTACTGGCACTTATCAGCAGCAAACATGTATTCTGGGATATGGAGTACCTGCACTGCTATATTTCCATTTCAAGCACTACTTGGATTTTTTTAAGGGAGACCACAGTTTTGAGTTTTTGATGATTGTGCAATACAATCCCCCTCAGGCCTCCCTTTCTTTAAGTTTCTATTTTCATGACTCTAGCAGACAAGTTCAAGAGGCTCCCACTTCACTTTGACCTGGGTGGGTTTGAGAAACTGCTATCTGTACCAATTTTGGAATCAGAGAGTTCTTGTCATTCTTACCTGAGGTTACCGCAGGGGCGAGATGTAAGTTCCGAAGCAAGGTCCCAACCTCCCTCACCCACCAGGAATGACTAACAATATCAAAGCAAGAAATGGTGAGATGGGGTAAGAGAAAAGAAACACGTTCCATAGCGCACTCAGCGATGAATGGTAAGATGCAGAATCTTTCTATGTGATTCCTGCATGTAAAGAAAAGAATATGAATGTTAGTGTATGTATATTGTTTTGATATAATACAACGTGCTCTTGTTCTAAATGTATTCACAGTTAATGCAGTAACTAACTGTTTCATTTCCCTCTTCCACCTATGATATAGTGGTGGTAGATACAGGATCATATTGCCATCTATGTAACTAAGAGAGGAACAATTTGTATTTGTAGTACTCAGATTAGAGGACATTTAAAGGAAGTGTGAAGCATCATATGAACAAACCTATAAATGTGATATAGCAGGTATTTGGTTTAAACCCCAAAAACATATATCCATACAAAAAGGAAAAAAGAAATAGAAAAAGGATGGATTCTCAATTTGAATTGTTCCTTGAAACTAAAACTAGGAAATTACATAAAAATGTGCAGGGCCAGAAATATGGATTAGTTCCTTAACCTCAGGAATACCTAATCCTTTCTTTGTGTTTTATACAGCTTCAACAGAATAATGCACAACAAGAAATGGAATCTCCAAACTCCATGGGGATAATACTCAGATAAGTAAAACACAATACATTGATTGTGCAAAGCGCTTTACCGCCTTAATCAGAAATGTTGATTCTTTAAATGTCCTTTGTATTTTTTCCAGGTTCCAGTGTAACCACAGTAGCCAGGAGAACCAAATCAGAGCCGGTGAGGGAAAAAGAGCTGCTGCACTGCAGCCCAATGAGATACGCCATCTGAGACGCGTGGTGACCCCTGAAGCACAAGGTACGTGAAGGGAAGTGCGTAAGACACATGCACATCAACTAGAATGTGAAGCGCTCTTCCACCCATGCTGGCCCGCTTTATGCCTGCACTACTATGCCCCCCGCCACATAATCGGCCGGGTGCGGAGCAGGCGTGACTGTTATCTGCTATGCTCAGAATACTTTCTACAGTTAATTCACCCACATTTGGAGACAGGAAGCAACTGTCGCTTTAGTTAAAGAGCTTTGTTAAAGTAGTAGCACTGTGCGCTAGGCACTGCATTATTTTGTTTAGTATTTGATATTGTTGGGGCCGGATTCTATCTAGACTTTCCTTACCAATCTTTAGAATCCGTGGTCGACCAATCATAACTCATAACAACTTGGGCATAGAAACAGCCAATTTGGAAGAACCACTCACTACTAAATAAAGTTTAAAGATTTATTACAAAGCCAAAAATAACTGAACATACAAGCACCTCAATAAGAGGTTCAAGAAATAAACCGGCACTAATACAACCCTAATCCAACGCAAGAGTCTCAGACGACTCAATTTAAAGATCAGTGTTAATTCCAAAAGCATCAGGCATACAATTACAGTCCCAGCTTGAAGCTTCAACTGCATTTGCTCAAAGAAAGAAAAGGTTAGTCTGTCCCTATACTAACTCTAAGGTGACATCCTACTCAGCATTCCCTCCCAGGCAAGAGAAAAGGTGTCAACAGTGAAGACTTCCTAAGAAGTACACTCACTGTCCATAGGTAAGTAGCCTAATCTACGGAGCTCATTCTAAGATGCTCCTTCCTACACCCCTCTCCTGTCCGTCTCCCTCAATTCTATTCCAAAATCTGCTCTCCACCCGCGGGGTGCTGTCCCTAATACAAAATCCCAAACAATAAACACAACCTAAAACACACCCCTTCAGGCAGGTGCTCCCTTTTGGAACTTTCCCGTAGGTCTTCTGCTTCATTCAAAAACCTTTGCTGTGTCCTTGGGTCCCAGGCACCTTCTCCGCCAAATGTAACAGTTGTGATTCCAATTCACTCCCTCCGTACTCGCTCCTACCAGTCGAACTCCTAAACAAAGGATTATTCTACCCAATGAGCTATGTTTCTTTGCACCTGCAACAGAAAGCGTATGAGAAAGCAATTTTACAAACACAATACAATTGAAACCTAACTGAGGACGGAGCCTTCCCAAGGTAAAATACACTTCAGGTCTGCAACGTTCAGCAAAGCTAAGAAATTGCAGTTAGGCCTCTGCTGGCGTTTTCATGTCTCAGGCCTTTACACTTTTAAACGCATTTCTAATACTACAACATAAGCATTACATTTAAAGTAATTCTGAAAGCATTATCATTGCATTTCTAAACATTATTCTTTCTCATGTTAAAGCATTATTTTATTCATTAGTAGGCAACCTACACATGCAACTTTAATATGGCACGTTCAAACCTAATGCAACATTTTAAACACAAAGCAACCTTTTCAACATTATCTAAGGAACTACATTAGTCTTTGAATAATATGAACACAGGTCTACCTATTGCAATATACTTGGTCTAGTACTACATTTTTAATAATCACACTTTAAGACAGTCCTCTAAATATGCGGGTGCTGACTATTTGGGATTATAATGCACCCCTACACATTTTCAGAATCACATGGCGCTCTATCAATATTGGTGCCATTTCTGGAACATTCTACAAAACTTCAGCTTTGCCCCAGTATAATTTTGTTTTCCACTTAAAAGCCAACTTAGGCATTGCAGTCCCCATTCTTCCTGCTGAAATTGTTATAACTACCTTTTGACTCTGCACTGGCTGTTCTTTTTTTCCCTTTGGCAGCGGCGTCAACCTTGCTTATAGATTGTAGTTTCTAATTCAAACAAATGTGGTACACAATTGATAATGCTGCTCCACGTAATCTATCAATATATTAACTACTGGGCAAGCGACAAGTGAAAGCCAACTGTTCCCAATAAGCTGTCTATGAATGCAAAAATGTCACCAATTGAGGGCAAAATATATTACCCAGCAGTGGAGTCAATGCACAAGATATAAGAGAAACACTAACTTTGATTCTTGTGGAGTAAAACCCTTCTGGCACCCACAGCGGTATGCTGTCACCACCAAGATAGAGGAACATAGAGGGGGCCCACTCCTACCTAGATCAATCAATCAATGAATCAAGGGTTTGTAAAGCGCTAGCTACTCACCCGTAGCGGGTCTAAAGGAGCTGAGGGGAGGAGCAACTGGGGGAGTGGGGTCCACAGATCTCGGAGGTTTACTGAGTTCCATTGAAAAGCCAGGTCTTGAGATCTTTTAGGAACTTGGGATACAAGGTCGTCTGTCGAAGGTGTACAGGGAGGGAGTTCCAAGCCTTGGCCACAAAGAGGGAGAAGGAGTGCCCTCCTGTTCTGCTTTTCTTAATCCGAGGTACCGCTGCGAGGGAGAGCTGGGCCGAGCGGAGAGACCGCCGAGGAGCGTGGAACACGAGACGGTGGTTCAGGTTGGCAGGTCTGGTGTTGTGGAGGGCCTTGTGTGTGTGGGTGAGGAGCTTGAAGGCGATTCTCTTCTCAACGGGGAGCAAATATAGGGTCAGTAAGGGATGTGGCAGTGACACGGTAGGTTGAGGACTAGTCTGGGGGCAGTTTTATGGAGTTTGCGGGTGAGGTTTTTTTAGTGTGTTTTGTATAGCGCACAGCTACCCCAACGGGGTGTCCCGGCGCTTCTGTGTGTATACTGGGTCTCACTGATGGGGAATTTAGCAGAAGAGGAATGTTTTCAGAGCCTTTAGAAAAGGCAACTCTTCCTGAATCAACCTAATAGAGTTAGGGAGTTTATTCCATTGATAGGAGGCACAAACCTGAAAGGTTTTTCCCCCAGAACGTGCTTTTTTGAATCTGGGGGTGCACAGCAGATTTTTTGAGCTGGATCGGAGGTGTCTAGCATTGGTGTAGGGGCGGAGACAGGAAGAAAGATATGCGGAGCACTTTCCCTTGATTGCACGATGTGCCAAGGTGAGTGCTTTAAATTCTGCCCTTTTCTGAACTGACAACCAGTGAAGCCTTTGTCGATATGGTGAGATGTGCTCTCGAAGAGAGATGCCGCAGACAAGCCGGACTTCATCATTCTGGACTGTCTGTAACCGTGGCAAAGGCCAGAAGCAAGTCCAAGGTACAGTCTGTTGGCATAATCCAAATGGGAGTTTATTAATGCCTGGACAATGGTTTTCCTGGTATTACTAGGAAGGAAATTAATACATTTTTTAATCATCCTAATTTTTGATAGGCCTGCAGCAGTCACTGTCTGGACTTGAGTTTGGAAGGAGAGGTTAGAATCCCATCTAACCCCCTGATTTTACTGATTTCTTGGGGGTAGGGGGCATGCTCATGTCAAGAGGCCACCAGAGGTTCGAGTCAAGTGGGGAGGATTGGTGAAAGAAGAGGACCTCGGTTTTCCCAGCGTTTAATCGAAGGAAGTTATTATCTATCCAACGGGCGATGTTGCGGAGACAATCTTTTAATGGGTCGAAAGTGATCTGGGTAGGGGTGTCATAGGAAAATAAGAGCTGAATATCATCAGCATACGAGGTTGCCCTGATTCCTGACTGAGCAATAAGCTCAGCCAGGGGGGAAAAATAGACATTAAATAAAAGAGGGCTCAATGAGGAGCCCTGTGGGACTCCCCATTTTAACAGACGACTTTCGGAGGTGTAGGGAGGGGTAAACACCGCCTGTGTCCGGTTGGAGGAAAACGAGGACGCCAGTCCGAAGCTTTGCCTTGGATTCCTTTAGCCCGGAGGCGGTTAAGTAGGACGGGGTGAGAGACGGTGTTGAATGCTGCTGACAAATCAAGCAGCACTAACACCGCTCTCTAACCCCCGTCCAACTTCCAGAGCACGGAGTCAGCCATCTCTATTAGGGCTGACTCGGTGCTATACCCTGGTGTAAACCCGTGTTGTGAATCATGAAAAAGGCCATGGGTTTCAAAGAAGCCCACTAGTTGCTGGTGCGCTAGCTTTTCAAGAATCTTAGCTGGGGCGGGCAGTAATGAAATGGGCCTATAGTTGGCTGGTTCATTTGGGTCTGTATTGACTTTTTTGAGGATAGGGACTAATTGGGCATGTTTCCATGCCTCCGGAAATGTGCCTGTCTTAAGGGAGTCATTACAAATGCAGTTGAGTGTGGGGTTTAGAAGAGGGGCCTGTGCTTTGTATTGTTTGGCCGTCCAAGGGTCAATTGGCGAACCTGATCTGCATTTTAATAGTTCTGCCAGAGAACAATCTAAGGTGATCTCCTCAAAGTCTGAGAAAACTGGAGCGGATTTTGAGTGATCTACTGGTTTATCGTCAGTATTGGGACTGCTGTTGCAGGGGAAGGAGTCATAGATAGAGGCAATTTTTTCCTCGAAATAGTCAGAGAAGCGAGTGCAGAGGGATTGTGAAACCGGGGATTGGAGTTTGAGGGCCATAGGGTTAGTGAAAGTTCTAACTGTGTTGAAGATTTCCCTAGTGGATCCTTGTGCTCTATTTATTTTCTCCTCCAGATAGATCTTTGTATGGTCAATTATCTTCTTTCGATAGTCTTTAAGGGCTAATTTATATTTCTTTTTGCTGTCTGGGGAGTAGGATTGTCTCCAACGGTGCTCCAAGAGTTTGCAAGCGGATTTACACTTACGGAGTTCGACGGAGTACCAAGGTGACGAGGGGGCAGATCGGAAAGTTTTTATGGGCCTGATAGGAGCGATGTAGTCGATGGCGGAGGTGACCCAGTTGTTGAAATTAGTCAACCTGTAGTCCAAGCCAGGAGCATCCACGGGGGCAGTTGTAGAAAGATGTGCAGCAAGGCTGTCTGGGGAGATCTTACTCCAGTTACGGCCGACCAGCTTGGCCGACCAGCTTGGCCGACCAGCTTGGCCGGAACCCTAGGTTTGTCTTGGTGACATAAGGGGAAAGAGAAAGGAATAAAAAAAATGGTCTGACCAGATCACTGGGTATGGTTCACTGGTAGAAATGTCCACCAGGTTAGAGCAGATCAGGTCAAGTGTATGCCCTGCCTTGTGAGTAGGGTGGGATACCAATTGAATTAATCCGCCATCAGTTAAGGTGGAGGTTCTTGCTGATACCTGCGTAAAGTGCATTGCGATAGTTGAGTCTGCTACTGATGAGGGCGTGTGTGACGGTTTTCCTGTGTTCGGTGGAATCCACTTGAAGGTCTTGCGGAGAAGGCGCTTGGTGTGGTAGCAGGAGGAGGTGATGGCATTGACCTGGCGGTCCATTTTGAGTTCAAAGTCCAAGATGATTCCGAGCTTGCACACGTGGTCCGTGGGTCCCAAGGAAGCATTTACAGCTCCCATCTTGGCTACCGGTTCTTCCCGGAAGTGCTCTCACACACTTGTTCAAAAGCACATGTAGTAGTCTTTATCCATGTGTCAATTCCTCTTGTAGTTACTTTTTTGCTTCCTTCCATAGAAACATTCACAATTGTGGTAAGTAGCATGAATACCCAAAAGTGGAGGTATTTGAACCAATTTGAGGATCACTGATCCTTGAATCGAACAAAAATTCCTATGTGCCTCGAGGGACATCCCACAGAACAAGGACAAGAGTTAGAGAATCAGTCTCTTTTGTCTTGCAGCCCAGCTGAATGTAGGGGCTGAGAGTTTGAACATTAGAGATTAATAATAGAGGCTTCATATTTAGAAGGCTAGTTTAATCCAAGATAATACCGCCTGTAAATATATCCATAAAACACAGTTTTAATTGACCAATATATGACAGTCCATCAGATAATGGTAACCTTGAAGTAACAAGCATTTACAATGCAATGGTCTCGGCAATATTATAGGTAGAGCTATTGGCATTGCTCATTATTTTTTTATTTTTTTTGTATCCCTAAATAAATGGCATTGTCATTTATAATGACTATAGCTTAATTGCTTGCATATGCGAGACCTATTGCATTAGCAGAGAGAGAGTGTTGTAGTGAAATAGAGAGAGAGTGAGGTAGTGAGAGAGAGTGAGGTAGATAGAGAGTGAGGTAGTGAGAGGGAGGGAGGTAGATAGAGAGTTAGGTAGTGAGAGACCGAGAGAGTGAGGTAGTGAAAGAGTGGGGTAGTGAGGGAGAGGGATGTTCTGAAGTAATGAGATAGAAACAGAGAGTGAGGTTGTGAGGTAGTGAGATAGAGAGAGAGTGAGGTAGTGAAAGAGAGAGTGAAAGTGAGTTAGTGAGATAGAAAGAGATAGAGTGAGGTTGTGAGATAGAGGGAGAGTGAGGTAGTGAGTTAGAGAGAGAGAGTGAAGTTGTGAGGTAGTGAGATAGAGAGTGAGGTAGTGAGATAGAGAGTGAGGTAGTGATGTTTTGAGAGAGCGAGTCGTGAGATAGTGAGGTAGTGAGATAGATAGAGTGGAGTAGTGAGGTAGAGAGAGTGAGGGAGTGAGAGTGAGTTAGTTAGAGAGAGTGATTAAGGTAGTGAGAGAGAGAGTGAGGTAGTGAAAGTGAGAGAGTGAGGTAGTGAGATAGAAAGAGATAGAGTGCCTCAAACTAACAAGGACTGGAGAAGTTGGGGAAACAACCCAGTGAGAAATGAACACAGAGAGAAAGGAATTCTATCATTGCTGGCTCATACCAGTGGAACCTAAACACAAAATGTATTTATTTCACCTCCTCAGAAGCACACGAACACTCTGAAACACACGTATTCGCACAGGCATACACAGTCGCGGACAGACACAAACACAAGTACACACACACGCGCACACCAGTAAGGTCATGCACTCATATTAACACACACAGACGCGCGCTCACATGCATGGACATAAAGAAACGCACGCTGCACAATGCCCCCACACAGGCGCACGCACACACGCTAACACACGCGCAGACACCAGCATGCACAGGCGCACAAGCAGGGGTGGCAGGGGGTTGATTCCGCTGCTGCTAATGACTCATCGGCTCTGTGCCAGAGAGCGGCAGAGCCAGGCAGTGCGGGGTTTTGTCTCCCAGTGCAGGGTCACGCATCCCTTTGTGCTTCGCTGCAGGCCAGGCTGCTGGCGGCATCCTCCGCCCTAAATCCCTCGGCACAAAGGTGCAGGCCTGCTACGCTTGAAGGAAGAAAGATCTGTGCGGAAAGCACTAGGCGTGACACCTCACAGGACCATTCAAAGCCCTGTACAGACACCCACACGAGCTGTGTCAGAGTGCATCCCACACCACACTGGAAAGACAAAGTGTGGGCTGTGAACAAAACGCTGCAAAGTCGTGCCTGGGGCTTATTGCTACGGGAAATAAACACCTTCCGCACACTGGCATGTGTAATTTTGTACAGAATGTATTTTTTTCTGCACCCATCACCAAATAAATGATGCTGCACAGAGGTCACAATGGCGCAGCCGCCATGTCATGGGTGTTTCTCCCCTGCACACCGCGTTGCGAGCGGTATTACAAAGCGGCTGTGACCCTGCTCGGCTTCCAGGAACAAAAGAAGCTGCCGGCAGCCCCCTGCCCCTCCCCGCTCAGCCACATTCAATCATATTCATCAGTAGGGGCATAGCAGGCGGCACTCGCACAAGACCCCAGCGGCGTGCCCTACATGCTCGCCCCTGCCCTCGCGCACCAGTGGGCACCCCCCCACGCCTCCGTGGAGCGTTCTTGCCAGTGCCCCACTCTACCACTCCTTGCTTCTCATGTGACCCTCAGTATCCCCCTGTCTCCTACCCCCTCCCGACACACGCACACCTTGACTGTGGCCGGTGTGACGTGGGTGGTTTATTTGCACCGTCATCTCAACTACCTTTGGAAGCCTGCTTTGCTTAAATATTCAGGCGTATGAAATGATTAATGCGCGCCTGCCTTAATCAAATATTCAGTCCCAGGCTCCCCTGTGCATTGCCAACCCAGAGGGGGCGGCGGCACCGCATCATATATAAATCACGATGTGTAGGGGACGCTCGGAAGGAGCATGCGCCTTTCCGCTCGTGTATAGCGTTGTGTGGCCATACCACTACCTTTCGAGGGCTTTGTAAGAAATGAGGTCACACATCTCATATGATCATAACCCTCTCAGATACCAGAGGAGTCCACTCTGCATACCATGTCATGTTATGTTACGTTACGTTACGCTCAGCTTGGCTGGGCTTTGCTATATGTATGTATATGTACGGTACTCTAAGTTCTGTTTCATTATTACTTGCCATATGTGATATATACATGTTATACTTTGTATGACATTATGTTATATTACGTTATGTCACGCTAACACACCCGCGAGCGCAGCTCACTTCAGGGTAGCCCTGAACACCCCTCATCTAAGAAGCGGGGTGGTACCGCCTCGCACGTGCTCTGTGAGGGGCAAGTGCGTCTGTCCTACCTCAGGTCAAAATAAATAAACAAAGTGGTGGCTCTACCATGGCTTCACGGGGGAAGCATGCACGTGCGCAAACATCCATTACATTTGCATACTCAATGAGTGACCGTGATTGACAGCTCAAGTCTGCATTAGAAGATGCACAAAAAAAAGGCAAACTTTATACCCACCGACGCGGACTGTACATTTATATAATAAACTCTATTCGGAAAACACGCCTTGTTTGACGAACACGCTTTGAAATGTCCTGCAATATGTTCCTGTCGAACAGGCCTCTCAGAGACAACCTTGCACTTGAAGACTCGGAGATGGACACGGAGGAGAGCAGAGGGAAGGGGGGAGGCGAGCAGCTCCTGAAAGCGCTGTTTGCTCACCTTCACTGCGGTGCTGTGAGGAGGAGGCTCTCCTCTGCACTTGAAGACTCGGCGACGGACAAAAAAAAAAGGCGGCCTCAAGCTTCCGGAATTTTTCGAATTCGGGGGCGTGTTTTGCTGTCATGAGTGACGGACGACGTCACGAGCTAAAGAACAGCAAAACTTACGCCCCCGAATCCGAAAAAGACTGGGCTTGTTTGGAGTGACTCACTTCTCTTCCAATGGCTGGCCTCTGTTTAGGAAGCCAGCCAATGGAAGCGAACAGAGCTGAGAGGCAGGTCTAAACTGCCTACTACACAACATAAGATCTCCTGACCGGAAGCTGCTTTGCAGCTTAACGGTCTCTCGACCTAAAAAAGGGTCTGTAAACATTGTTTGGTAAAGGAAACTTCAGCTTGGCTGACTGACAGCACTTATGTAGTGATGACACTCAGAAGGATCTCTTGGCACTGGTGTGACTACTGCCGTAGCCAAGCAGGACAATCTTCAGCTTATTCTTCAATTTCAAGAGAGTCAGTGTCAGTGACCATCCCGAGATCCCCGAAGGAGGTCGCTCCCCTTGCTTCTGCGAATCCCACCCTGGTATCGTAGCGCTGCTCACACCGCCTGTGCCTGTGCCTTACTTGCTGGACATTAATCACTTATTTATGTAATTAGCGCTGCTCGTGCTGCTTGTGCCTGTGATTTTTAAAAACTTTGATTAGTTAGCGCTGCTCACGCTTCTTGTGCCTGTGATTTCTGGACTTTGATTATTTAACGCTGCTCGCTCTGCTTGTACCTGTGATTTCTGGACTTTGATTAATTAGCGCTGCTCGCGCTGCTTGTACCTGTGATTTCTGGACTTTGATTAATTAGTGCTGCTCGCGCTGCTTGTGCCTGTGATTCCTGGACTTTGATTAATTAGCGCTGCTCGCGCTGCTTGTGCCTGTGATTCCTGGACTTTGGTTATTCAGCGCTGCTCGCGCTGCTTGTGCCTGTGATTCCTGGACTTTGGTTATTCAGCACTGCTCGCGCTGCTTGTGCCTGTGATTCCTGGACTTTGGTTATTTGGCGCTGCTCGCACTGCTTGTGCCTGTGCCTCGATTGGGATCATTGAATAGTTTTTAAATATTAATTCCGCTGCCTGTGCCTGCCGTGCCTTATAGCGCCGATCCCACTGGCATTTGCCGACCGCCATTGCCTGACCTGTGCCCTAGCCCGTCGCGCTCGCATTTTGGCTTGCAGCCATCTTGTTGTTGTTGTGGCGACCCCCAGCCCGGCTCTCCGCCCCGCTCCCCGCCTCCAAGATCATCCTCCCTCGCCCCTCCCACTATCCATATATGACAGATGCAGTTACGCGCAGCGTTCACGCTCAGCGGACGCGCCTGGACCGCGCCCAGCGCCAGACCCCCTGGTTCCCGCCTCACCCCACCCACTAGAGTCACATATGATGCCACAACTCTCCTCGCCCTCAACCCCGGACGCACACCACAATGCTGCGAAGCCACCCCAGGACGAACCCATGGTCCATTCGCTTGCCTCTCCTGCAAGTTCAACTGCCTCAGAACCCTCACCAAATCCACTTCCTCCATACACAGCACCGACTCTAACCGCCTGAAGTGCATCCTGCTTAACACCCGCTCGGTCCACAGACACGCCACTGAACTCTGGGACCTACTCGACACTGCGTCACCGGACATCGCCTTCCTCACACAAACATGGATGAACACATCATCAGCACCCGACATCGCCATAGCCATACCGGACGCTTACAAGATCATCCGAAAAGACCGCACCAATCAAACAGGAGGAGGCATCGCCATCATCCATAGGAACACCATCAAAATCACGACCAGCTCCGACGATAATCTTGCAACCGCCGAACATCTCCACTTTCAGATCCACACCGACCCTAGGACCACACTCAGAGGCACCCTCATTTACAGGCCTCCAGGTACCCGCACTCAATTCTGCGATGACTTCACGGACTTCATCAGCCCACATGCCCTTGCCTCCGAGAACTACATTCTATTGGGAGACCTCAACTTCCACCTTGAAAACAAACACGACAGCAACACCAACTCCCTTCTGGACAACCTGGCCAATCTCGGACTCAAACAACTTGTTGACACCCCCACCCATGTAGCCGGACACACGCTCGACCCTATCTTCACCTCCAGCAAGCACGTCTCCTTTGACCGCACCACAGCACTCCACTGGACGGACCACAGCTGTGTTCACTTCAGCTACAAAACCACCCTGACCCACAACCGCCCACAACCGATTCTCCGGAGAAACTGGAACAAAATCACCTCCGACCAACTCCTCACATCACTCAACCAAAACCCTCCCACCCTCTCACTGGACCCACACCATGCGGCCACCAATCTCAAGCAATGGATCACCCACAGTGCTGACGAACTAGCACCCCTGAAAAAGCTCCAGATCAAATCAACCAGCAAAAAGGCTCCCTGGTTCAATGATGACCTTAAAAAATCCAAGAAGCTTTGCCGCACCCTAGAGAAAACATGGAGAAAAAACCCAACCACCGACAACATGGCCACCCTTAAGACAGCCACCCGCAAACACCACCAACTGATTCGATCCGCCAAGAAATCAGCATTCAAGGATCGACTCGACAACAACACTCACAACAGCAAGGAACTTTTCAACATCGTCAAAGAATTCACCAGCCCCACCGCAGCATATAACGACATCACTCCCTCCCAAGACCTCTGCGATGCGCTATCCTCCTTCTTCTACAACAAAATTGCCGACATCCACAACAGCTTCAAGAACACTCCCAGCGATCAACCCTCCCCACCCCCCTCAGATCCTACCCCGCCAACCAACAACCTTAGCGCCTGGAACCCAATCTCCACTGAAGACACCATCCGACTAATGAACTCAATCCACTCTGGCTCGCCAACCGACCCCTGCCCCCACCACATCTTCAACAAAGCTGACTCCATCATCGCACCCCATCTCCGTGATGTCATCAACTGCTCGTTCAACTCTGCCACCTTCCCAGAAAGCTGGAAAAACGCCGAACTCAGCGCCCTTTTGAAGGAACCCACAGCAGACCCCTCTGAACTTAAAAACTATCGACCCATATCCCTCCTCCCATTCCCGGCCAAAGTCATTGAGAAAGCCGTCAACAGCCAGCTCGCCGCCTTCCTTGAATCCAACAACTCCCTCGATCCCTCTCAGTCCGGATTTCGAGCCAAACACAGCACCGAAACCGCCCTCATCGCAGCGACTGACGACATCCGAACAAAACTTGGATAACGGAGAAACAGCGGCCCTCATTCTACTCGACCTCTCCGCCGCTTTCGACACAGTCTGCCACAGCACCCTCATACAACGCCTCAGCAACATCGGCATACAAGGAAAAGCCTTGGACTGGATCACCTCATTCCTAGCTGGGAGAACTCAGAGAGTCCGACTTCCCCCATTCATCTCAGAGGCCACCGAAGTCATCTGCGGACTACCACAAGGATCTTCACTCAGTCCCACCCTCTTCAACGTTTACATGAGCTCACTCGCATCTATCGCGCGCCAACACAACCTCAACATCATCTCTTACGCCGATCCTCATGGTTGGATTGCAGGTGTGCAGTTTGATGCTGCTGACTCCATTAACACTGGAAATTGTCCCATTTACCTAATGTTAATCGTATTATATTCAGGGACCCATTTCTCCTAATGTAGAACGGGAGAATGACTTCCATACGGATGTATGACGTTACAACGCATACCATTACAACTACCTACCATTACAACGCGACCATTACAACGCATACCATTACAACGCATAGCGCTTAGAGGTGCTGGATAGTGGTAAGTATAATTTCCTATTCCAACTCCAGTCCCCGTGGACACTAGGGAAGGTGTTGGATAGTAAATTAAACTTATTCCCTATCCTAGAGCGCCCCCCAGCGCAATGCGTTGTAATGGTATGCGTTGTAAAAGTTGCGTTGTAATGGTAGGTAGTTGTAAAAGTTGCATTGTAACAGGTGTATACCCTTCCATACGGTTGCAGAAAGCAAGAATAATTCCCATAGTCTAGTTGAAGTAAGAACATCTCATGGAAGAAGGGTGAAGAAACCCAAAAAAATGCATACGTTTGAATGTGACTCATTTTATTTATTTAGTTTTACATATTTTTTTTAAAACCTTTTTATTAGTGGCGTTCAACAGAGAGTCATGACAGTAACAGCATAGATAATCCAATACAGCAGTATTCATGGTACATTTCAGTGGATAAGCATCATCTTTACAAGGGCTAGTACAGTGCAAACACATCACTCAACGTCCTACAATGGGAGGCCAATCCACAGGGAACCCTCCCCCCATCCAGTCAGGGGCAGAAGAGGCGGGGAGACCACCTCCCTCTCGTATACAGGCGTAATGGCAGGCAGGGAGTAGAATTATCACCGAACCCTCCGACCCATGGTTGTCTCAGCCCCAACCGGTCATCCAGCTACGTCACCATGTGCAGTAATGTGTCATATGTGCTCCAAGAGAGCGTGGCCCCGCTTAGCACCTCAGTGGACGGTCAGTGTGAGGGCAATCGGAATGGAGTACAGCTTGAATCGGTGCACAGCGCCCAACAGCCCAGATGCCATCCTTAACGACTTGCATCTGCAGGGTCCAGTGCACATGTCTGTCCTCATCGGCCTATTGTGTCAAAGTATCAGGAGGAGTAGAAAGACCTGTCGTCTAAGCTGTGCCACATGATCCGTAAGCATCCCGGACCTCCCAACACCACCCCAGCAATAATCGCACCATCCCACCCCGATCAAGGCAGGTCAAGGCCCAATCTGTCGTGTGAGATGTAGTATGGCAGGTGTGGTGTAAAGCACCTATATACGCTCACGGGCCCGGCATCGGCTCGTCATCTCCAGAGGAGTCGCTATGAGTCGTCTGAGACATCCAGTACACCTGTAAGGGGGACCAAAAGTCACGGGGTGTACAGCGGGCAGGTAACAGTTCCGCATAAAGGCCATGCTGGTCCTGGCAATACGTGAGGTCGTCCAGCCATTCCTTAAATTTCGGTGCCCTGCCCCTCCCCCACCTGCAAGCAATCCTCCTCTTAGCGAGTAGCAACGCGATATCAACAAATCTACGGTCTGACTTGGGTACATTTCTGGTATATCCCAGCAGCATCACCACCGGTTCCATGGGAAGAGGGCCAGCAATCATCACTTGGAGCGCAGCATGTACCTGCTCCCAGTATGCCTGTATCTCTCCACACTCCCAGGCCAAGTGGAGGAAGCCCGCGCCCTCCGCCCGGCATCTCGCACATCTATCGTCCTCCGAGAGGTGAAATCGCAGCTTCCTGACTGGAGTATAGTAATATCTCTGTACGAACTTGTAGTGGATAATTTTCAATCTACAGCTGGAGGAGACTTTGGCCGTGACCGAGCAGCAATACCTCCACTGCTCGTCAGTGAGTGCAGTAGGTAGGTCAGAGTCCCAGGCAGCTCGCGCCTTGGACAGAACCAATGGGCGTTGCTCACGAATGGCAGCATACAACTTCGACACCAAGTGCCTGCCGTCCGATACGAGCAAGATGTGCAATGGCAATACTGTACCCGGTTCCTCCGGGAAGCTAGGGAGTATATCCCTCATACCCTGACGGAGTCGAATATAATAGAACACCTCCATAGGCGTCGGGGGAGTAGTCCGGAAAATCTGATCCTTGGTACAGAACAGTCCATCCAGAAACAAGTCACCCCAGGTATTAAGGTGTACGCAATTGCACATGGATCGAAATCCATTTTCCAATAAAAGCGAAAGCTTCGGGTGGTACGCAAGGGGCATTGCCGGTGAATAGAGCAAAGGGGCTCCCAGCAGTTTAGTCACTCTCCGCCACGAGTCTATAGTACAGGTAACAGTGGTAGCAGGCGTCTCAACATCACCAACCAGACCCATCAGCATGCCCTTGAGCGGCAGTGGATGCGCGATCCAGTCCTCAGCAGCAACCTGAGGCATAAAGGGAGTGGGGCTAACCCAGTGGTAAGCATGCTGAGCCTGAGCACTGAGGTAATACACCTCCAGATCTGGTATATCAAATCCGCCCCTATCATATGGCTGCGTCAAGACATTCCAACTGAGGCGCGGCTGCTTACCGCCCCAGAAAAGGCGAAGCAACTCAGATCGGAGTCTTTTAAAAAAGTAGGCACCCGGGTAGTAGGGTATGTTTTGAAAGAGGTATAGGAAACGTGGGAGGATGACCATTTTTATCAGGGAGGCTCTGCCTGCCATCGACAGCGGGAGGGCTAACCAGCGGGTTACTTTGTCGGTCAATCGTGTGATATTCACCCCATAGTTCAACCGGATCGTGTCGTCCTTATTGAGTGACACTTCAATGCCCAAGTACCTCAAGTCAGAACTGCACCACTCCAACGGGTAATCCAGTGGGAAATGGGTAACGGAGGCCGTGAGGGGGAAGAATTGCGACTTCTTCCAATTGATGTGCACTCCGGAAATGCCCCCGAACAGCACAAATTCTCTCAGAAGTGGGTTGAGGTGGTCCTGTGGGTGCCGCACATACAAAGTGACGTCATCCGCATAGAGGGAAATGCCAATCTGCCGTTGATTACAGTTAAAGGAACTGGCCTTATGTAATTGCCGGATCCTGCAAGCCAGCGGCTCAATTGCCAGGGCAAAGAGCAGGGGTGACAGGGGGCAGCCCTGTCTAGTCCCCCTCGTGATCGGCATTTGTGCCGAGAGCACACCGTTGACGACGACCCTGGCGACTGGAGAAGTGTAGAGCAGCGTCACCCAGGCGATGAATATCCGGGGGAACCCCATTCTGCTCAAGATGGCCAACAGATAACCCCACTCCACCGAATCGAACACCTTGGTGGCGTCCAAAAACACAGCAGCGACTGGCAGGTCGGGCGAAATGGTAGGTATGAGGGAGAACAGAGTGCGGAGGTTATGGGACGTGGCTCTCCCTGGGACAAATCCAGATTGATCCGGCAGCACCAGGGTATTCATAAGCAGGGACAGCCTAGTCGCAAGCCCTTTTGCCAGGATCTTCGCGTCGCAGTTTAGCAGCGATAGGGGTCTATAGGCATCGGTATCCACCGGGTTCTTCCCTGGCTTCAGAAGCGAGGTGATTGCCACCTCCCTTATAGAGCCCGGCAGTATCCCCACCTCTAGCGACTCTTCAAAGACCTCTTTCAGTACCGGTGCCATGATGTCAATGTAGCACTTATAGAATTCGGCCGGTAGACCGTCCAGCCCTGCAGCTTTGCCATTACTGAGTGACATGATCGCTTCCCGGATCTCATCCAGCTCGAAAGGGCATCCCAAGAACGCCCTGTCGCCATCACTTAGCCAGCAGAGTGCTATGTCATCTAGGAAATTTCCGAACTCCACCTCGCCTACCTGCTGTGTGGAATATAGCCATTTGTAGTGCTGCAGGAAGGTGTCCTGAATCCCATTAGAATCCTGGTAGGTCTTGCCCTCGCCATCAGAGATTTCTAAGATATGTGTGGCGAATCGCTGGTGCCTTGTGAGTGCCGCGAGAACTTTTCCCGGCCGATCCCCCTCACAATAGCGCCTAGCTGTCCAGTATTTGCCACGGAATTTCACCTCTCTGGCCGCTTCCTCCTCATAAGACGACAGTTTGGCCCTGAACGCCATCGCTAGGTCAGGGCAAGGATTTCCTACCATCTCTGCCTCTAGCGCCTGAAGCTCCGCTTCAAGTTTAGTCAACGTGCGCACTATTTCCCTTAGCATGCCACAGCTCTTAGAGATCGTGACACCTCTCACAGTCACTTTAAAAGCTTCCCAGATCGTTTCGACCTTATCAACAGACCCCTTGTTCCTAGGGAAGAAGGCTTCAATCTCCTCACCAAGTTCCTGTTTAAAGACAGGGTCAAGCAGGGCCGAGGGGAAGAGTCGCCACGGTGGCCGCATTCCAGCGTAGCCAGGCATCTCCAGAACGGTCAGTACAGCGCAATGGTCCGAGTAGGTACGAGGTAGATGTTTCACCTGAACGACTCCCCCAGCTAGGCCCCGTGAGATAAAGCAGTAGTCGATCCTTGCCCATGAGCGCGCATGTGCAGTGAAGTGGGTACCTTCCCTAGCTGCCGGGTGTAAGTGCCTCAGCTATCCAATAATCCTGCCTCCGTCAGTATGCCCTGAAGTGTGTCCCTAGCTTTCGTGTTGTATTGTCCACTACCGTCTGATCTGTCCGTCCCTGGATGTAGTGATAAGTTGAAGTCCCCCCCCAGACTATGTGCGTGGCTTCGACCTCCAGTACATGACCCCACAACGTCAAGAAAAAACCAGGTGTGTCGATATTAGGTGCATAACAATTTACAATTCACATCAGTGCCCAGCCTCCCCCAAAGGATCACATACCTCCCCTCATTATCCGCCCGCACTCCCAACTTCTGGAACGACAACCTTTTATTGATCAGAATGACCGTCCCCCCTGGAATAGGTGGAATAGGAAGAAAACTCTCTCACAGACGCCCATCTGCTTGTGAACTGAGGGACACTACGTGGGCTCAGGTGGGTTTCCTGGAGCATCGCTATCTGCACATGATGCCTATCTAAATATGCAATTACATTCCTGCATTTCCGGGGGTCATTAAGGCCTCGAACATTCCAGGACAACATGGATACAGTAGTCAAAGCGTGATCACCCGTGTTTATCACCATATCCCTGAACCAAGCAAATGTCCAGCGCTCCAGCCCTCAGTAGGAACGTACCAAGTACCAAACTCCTCGCTGTCCAGAACAGTCGCTCCACTCGATCATCCATGCTGACACACACCTTAACCCCAGTCCTAGCATACATGCCATGAACGTCATCCGCAAGAACACTTCCACTCTCAACAACGCCCATCCCAACAGTCAAACACCCTCCCTCCCTCCACGCACAACAACACAACCCCGTACCACAAGTCCTCCCCCCACCCACTGAAGCAACCCAAACTTGCCAGTACCATGACCCCTCCCCCCTCCCCAGACCCCATACTCAATAACCGTAGAAAAACCATGTGGGGAATCCCCTCCTGGGGGCATTAGAGGTACGCACCCATACACCCCAACACTCCCCTCCCGCCCCGCATATACCATACTGGGAAGACAGAGAAGAAGGGGTGGTGCCTGGCATACATAACCCCTGCAGGCTTAAGCCCGTACATCAAACCGTCGTGTCATACCGCCGCCCCCCAACCGGATAAGTTACCAATCAGTTCAGGCGAACCGTCCATATATCAGCTGCTGTCCACACTGTCTCCTGTGTTGCCACCAGCTTGCGCAATCCAAGAACTATCCCAGCAGCGGGGCAAAGTGTTCAAGTCCAGCCATCTCTCAGCAGCAAGTCTACAATGCAAGAAAGCAGCCATCCATATCCCCACAGGTAGGGCAGGGCTGCCCCAGCGGAAGCAGGGCACAGAATCCGAATCAAGCACCAGTGGTTCAACAGGGAGCCAGCAAGCAAGTGTTCACAAGGACACAATCAGGACTCATCGTGCTCATCAGGATTCCAACCTGCCTCGTCTCCCTCCTCGTTACGCCTGTCCCTCCTAGCAGTGCGTAGTTTCTTAACGTAGTCCTCAGCGTGTTGTGGGTTCGCAAAGAAATGTTGTTTGCCCTGATGGGTCACCCTGAGTCGCGCCGGGTACAGAAGTGCGTAATCCACCTGCATGTCTCTCAGCTTCCTTTTCACATCCAAGAATTTCCTCCGCTGGTCCTGCACCATGGGCGTGAAATCCGGGTATAAGGAGAACTGCACACCATCACAGGCCAGGTTCTGGTTTGTCCGAGCTGCGCGCAGCGCCACATCACGATCGCGGTAGTTAAGCAACCGGGCGATGATAGGCTGCGGTTGCGCCCCCGGCTTGGGAGTCGGGCCCAGAGAGCGGTGCGCCCTTTCGACAATAAATTGATTAGAGAAGGCCTCCTTACCCACTTCAGTGATCAGTATGCGCTCAACATAGTCCTCCATACGTCCAGTGTTGGCGGACTCCGGAACCCCCGTGACGCGAATGTTATTGCGCCTGCTCCTCGCCTCCAACTCCTCGTTCTTCGCCGCTATCACTCTTAGGATATTGTCCATACGGGTAAGGCGCGTTTCGTGGGTAGTGGACGTGTCTTCTGTAGTGGAAATGCGACGCTCCGCCTCCGTCAATCGCTCCTCGTGGACCTCCAGTTTCTGCGCAACACCATCCATCCTGGACGACAAGCGGTCAACCTTATCCACAATAGTGGCGAAGCCCTGTCGCATCTCCTCTATTAGCACTCGCAATTCTGGAGCCATGGGTGCAGGGGGGGCTCAGTGTTCGATGGTCCCGGGGCACCGCCGGCCCCCGTCGTGCCACGCAACGTTTTTTTTGCGGTCGCAGGTTCAAAGGAGAGCTTGGGCTGTTTATTATCGTTCTTGCCCATCGTGCCTCGCCTGTGGGCACCCAATGCGACCAGTAAGTGGCAAGAGGACCTGTGCTTCCCGCCTCCAAAACCGTCTGCTCGCCTCGGCAGCCCCCCGCGTGGCGGTCACGCACGAGGCGATATCTCCAACGTGAGAAAACAGACCAGCAACCTCCAATGTTCCTCTTGCCCCTCCGCACTCCGTCTCCAGTGACTAGGGCCAGTCGGGAACACCCGCGATGGAAGGCGGGCAGCGGATCGCTGGGGTAGAGCCAGGCAGGCCCGGGCACGAGGAGCACTAGGGGGGTGGCGGGCGGTGGTGCGAGGGGAGGCCCGATACGCCACCAGCAGTACCTGCAACACGGACACCTCCGATGTCCTCCGGCGGCTTTTTGTCGCTCCTCAGGCTGCCACACCCGGATGCAGCGGGGTCATGGATGGATTCCGGGGGATCGGCGGGGAAGTGTGGATTAAGGCCGGGAAGAAATCAAACCCCCTCGCCAGGCCCAGGCGGATATTGCCGTCTTCTTCCGTTACTCCAGCAGGTCACCGGAGCACTGTACAGCGTCTCTCCACGCTGCTGCGGGCTTAGAGGGGGAGAGACACACCTCCGCTTGCGCCCGTTGAGCCGCCAGCAGGCCGCCCGCCCAGCAGGCCGATCTCCGCAACTCCGAGGCCTAGCCGCCTCGTGGTGAGCCGCGGCCTCGCGTAGCCCAGTGTCCAGGCCGCCGCAGCAGCCCTCCGCAGTGGCGCTCCCCGGGGAGAGTTTTCAGTGTCGTAAGTCAGGCGTCGGACTCCGGATCACCACCAAAATCGGACGGGTGCTGCAGAACAGGTAGGTCCACCAACGGTGTGATTTCCAGGCGTCCACCTGCAGGTTAAGCGGATAAATTAAGGATGTTTCTGGCCAGGCAGCCAGAGCCTCACTGAAGTGCGGCCATTAGCTCGTGCGCCCTCTAGCGCCCCATTTAGTTTTATATTTTTTTTCTTTCTAAAGGAGGGATTGAATATTAATGACTTTATTAAGTTTTGTGTAGAATTGGCTTAATTAAGTTTTTGGGGTATGCCTTAGCTGGCCCTACTGGCCATTAAAGGCCCCCTCCAGCATTACAGGCCCGAGCCGAAAGCAGAGGGCAGAATGTTCTAATTTGTAAAACAAAGGCCTTATGGAGCCCGAGTGGATTGGAATCCCCTCAGGCTCTGTGAGGCCTTTGTTCACAGCAACAGCTGTGAGCAAACATTGGAAGGTTGGAGCTCCGGGCATCTACCGGCCATTAGAAGCCCGGAGCACTCCATTGTTTTCAATGGAGCTCCTGACATTCCTTCTCAACATTATATGCGTCCTTGCTTCTTGACGTTACAAGATACCACAGCGAGTTGTGGTGAACTGAATACTTTCAATCCTGGGGAACCAGTGTAGGGATCTTCAGGCAACTGAGACTAAGGGGGTCATTAGGATGATGGGCAGGAGGAATTAGACTGCACCAGCCACAGTGGTGGGTGCATCTTGTATTTTTAACATTGCTGAATGCACCGCCTGCCGCAATGCCAAAAATACATGTTGTGCATTTCAAAGCACAACGTGACAGGCACCGCGCAGTGCCTGCCACGTTGTCCCTTGAAATGCAGGGGGGTACCATAGGTATCCCCCATGTGTACCCCCGACCCCCTGGAGTCCTGGGGGGCCCGCATTGCCACCACAGAAAGTCATTGGAAAATGCCCATGGTAATATGGACACCGCCACCATATAAACCCTTTTCCATCCCGTTGCAAGGCGACCGGGGCGGAAAAGCGGCGGACGGTCTTTCCGTCCGCCGCGGACCCCCAGCCATACTAATATGGCGGGGCGTCATTCCGGCACGGATGGCGCGCGGAATACCCCCGCCAGGCAGGCGGTGGCTACCGCTATCCTGGCGGGGGCGATCCACCCGCCATCCTAATGGGCCCTTAAGTTTATCTTCTCAGCCTGGTGATTGCCCCAATAGACATGTTATGGGGTCCCTGGAATTGTAGAATGGCCTTAGTACCAGTGGCTGCCCTAATTTTCATAGCTGTAAGAAATAGCTCCTGACACCTGTCACAATCTTGGGGGGGAAGCTAACTCCCAAATCCAAAAGCATTTGTGTACTTTTCACTTTGGTGACTGAAATAGAATCAGGGCCACAAATTCTGTGGTGCTCAAGTACAGAAATATGCCATTGGCACCCAGAATGCAACCCAGTGCGAGAAGCAGAAACATAAAATGGTATTTATAATACCATTTTATTTTTCTGCTTTTTGCACTGCGAGAAAGCAGTGGGGCAACGCTCCTCCGCCCACATGGAGGAGCCACACCTGGTCCAAACTGAAGTCCATGTGGGAATGCCACATGGCATTTTTGTGTGAGTTTTCCACAGTGGTGAGTTAGAAAGAAGTGGCAACAGTAAAGCTGCGGGTAATTTGGCATTGCTTCCTAGCTAGTTTCTAAAATTGACTATTGTACACATTTGGGATCATAGGCAAAATCTAAGGAAGTAATTGGAGAACTTCAGGGTTAGAAAATGTTATGCAATCTATGGCTCAAGACTGCAAGCCTGCTTTTCACAGGAACACTGATCCGGGTCAGCTCTAGGTTCCAGGCCTTCCTGTCTTTTTACAGTGGTCTCCCTACAGCGGTGTAGACCAGCAGTGATATGAAGGCTGTGTCCTTTGCAGTGGCGCTCCTCTTAGTGTCACAACGCCTTGCAGCACTGATTGCCATAGTGTACCTTCCCCAAAAGCAAGCAAGAGATTACAGTTGTACCTTGATTGGAAAATGTGCTGCAACCGAAAAAATGTGGTCTTGTGGAACATGGATGCACAGCAATTCCACATCTTCTAGCTTCATGTACAAAAGCATAACTCCAGTTACCAGAAGTTCCCAACAGTAGGTTGTGCAGTGTCCTTTAGCGTATAGGCATTGAGTGATGGGCAATGGCGATTAAGAAGGCACATTTGTTCTTGGAGGTCCCTACTGGTCAATTACATGTGTAGATGATCCACAGGAAGCACAGTTAAAGATCTAGAATTTCACTAATTCAAGATGGATAAGAACTGTTTCCAGTCCACTCACATCAGAATTAGCACGGGTGGCTAATTAAGCTGCTATTACCTAGAACTTTGTGTCGCAGCATTTGAGAGTCCATTTTCGTTGTTCTCCACAATTCTTTGCACCTCACACTGTTGTTTTTCTCCTTCTGTTTATGATTCCTGTGGTTTCCTTTTTACCTGCTTTTAGGATCTTGGTTTATGCTGTTAGTTGCTAAATTCATGAATTGACTTTTCACTTATCTTGTTTGCTTATCATCTTTAATGTTTCATGATTTTTCCTCTTCCTTTAGGTTATTAGTCTTCTTCATCTTTACACTAGTGCTTTGAGACTTTGCTTTTTTTGTTCCCTGCCCAGTGCCCTCTTGTTGTTTGTCCTACTAGTGTAGAGGACAATAGGGTGGCATCTGGAAAGGAAGAAGGAAAAGGTAAGGGAAGTGTGACATGCAATTGACAAAACATAGGTCTCCTGAATGTAAAGTTGGCAGTTTAGACACTTGACAGTCCGTACCTCTTTCCTCAAGAGGACAAACAGACAACCTCTTCCATCATCTGATAGTAAGCAAATTGCACGAGACACCTACTCGTATTCCAATAGAACAGAATCACTGATATAAGAATACCTGTGGAACAAGAACTATGCCTTCATAAATAGTCTATATTATAAAAAGAAAGGCAGAAGTTGGACCTTCTCCTCACATTGCCTTGCTTTACTTCCCTCATTGTTTATTTGCCCGATAAGATTTACATTGGTAGAGAACGCCCTACATTTTCTCAAAAGTTTAATTAGGTATTCATTTGTGCCTGGAGTAGTACTGGGAGCTTTTCAGAGAATGAATACATTCAAGAGAGGAATGATTGTTTCTTGAGCTATAAGGCAGTGTGTTATTGGATGCTGAACTCAGATTATGGTTGAACGTCCTTGCCAACTTCATTGCTCTGGGGTCTCAATGGTAGTGGTCACCCTGAGGGGTGTTCTGTGAGCTGCCTAGAGCATCAAGCTTAAGGAGTGGACTACGGAATTCAGTACTGAAAAAAGGATCCCAGACTTATGCATCTTCCTTTGTCAAAGTTACATGTACATCAGGAAATCGGTGTGGATAAGCCTTCTAAACAGCCCTTTCCAACACAGTGGTCTTTCCTTGGTTGCTGTCTAAGGAATCTATTCCAATATGAAGTATATTATTTTCCTGCAATGTCATTTCCTGTTTCAAACATATATAATGAGGAATTGATGGATGAGTTTGCTGCATCATTTTTCATCATATTCTTCACTATTTGTGTCCCTGGTCTTTATATGGAGCAATTGGAACTTTTCCTAGATTTTTGTACTGGAAATTTTTACTTAGCTTTTTTTACTTCCCCCATGTTGGTAGGAGTTTGGCGCCTTGCTACTCACTTCAGTATTAATGTTCTTCTTCCATCAAGAGCTACAAGATTGGAAATCAGGTTTGTGTTTGTTTCCTCCTAACTAGCACCCTCTGAAGGGGACACTTGACAACTTTCATACCTACTATTACACCCTTTCCTTATTCAGTCAAGAGGGCACTCAACAGTCCTTCTCAGCATCTAGTCCATGTATGCTTCACAGGACAGCCTTCTGAATTTTAGACACTTATGTTGTCACTACACATCTCAGATACGAGACACTTCTGGTCGTCTTCTGCAAAGAGCCCACCGCAATGATGTTTTAAAAGAGCTAACACCGATCTCTGCATCTGCCGACAAGTTTCCCTCAGAGTTTCTGCATGAGGACCACTGTGTGCAAGAAGAAAGAGGTCCACAATAATCTTACCAAGCACACTACGTACACTCTCATTTCCATAATCGATGTACGGCCCTGTTTGAACCTGAACTGGCCCTTATTCGCAATACTAATGTTCAGTCCAAGCTGGGAACTGGTGGTATTATCAAAATGGGAGTGCAGGACCCTTTGGGGGTAAGTAAATGATATGGCCTCTGAGTATTGATATATTGAGCTGTTGGATCCCTTCTGGATAAAACACCTTTGCGTTTGATAACAAAACTAAAGAAAAGGCAAACACAGGGGAGAAGGCAAGTTTATGATAAAATGGACATGAAGCCACACACATTCTACTTGTGGTTGTACCACGCTGAGCTAAACTGACAAAGAGATGTTAAGTCAGGTACCATCACGTGAGCAGGGCAGTAGTTGTGCGTGGAGTTTCAAGATGATAATAGAGAAGTGAGATACAGTTGTTTCAGCAATTTGTTTTTAGGGCTTGGGAAATAGTAAAGCAACTCAAATTATAGAAATGAACCATGCAAGAGGACCTTGGCCGAGGGGACCATAGTTTATGAGGAAATAAGATGTTGCTCTGAGAAAAAGTAGGGTTAAAAGGAAGAGGCAATAGAGCAAGGAGAAGAGCGTGGAGGCCAACTGGAAGGAAATCTAAGTTTAAAAATGTGTCTTGAAAAATCAACTCAATTTGGATCCCGCTGTGGAGACAGAGATTGACAAAAGACAGAGAGGAGTCTCCGTTCTCTGACGAGGGTCCCTAATTGCTGTTGCTCCTGAGTGTTATTGAACCAGAAAGGAAGAGTTAAATTTTTCCAAACAACGGAAGGGTTCTGCTTGTAGGTTGCGACAGCGTTTTGTTTTGTTGTGTTAGTATGGGATGATGGTAATTGACTAGTTGAGTTGAAAGGCGTTACAGATTGTGACATCAGGGAGGTTCTCATTGTTTTGTTCCCTTTATGTTGCTCTAAAATGAAGCTGAACATATTCATGACCCAACTTCCAAGAAGCAGCACATCTCTGGAATTCTTCATCAATGGCAATATGCAGCACTTAGGGCCTGATTTACAGTTTGGCATATGGGATTTACTTAATCAAGGTGATGGAGCAAAGCAATCAGTCGCCCAGAAGGAGTACCCGCCTACCAAAGTTAGAGATGCCCATTGAACATCTCTTGTAATAGCAGGAACTGCCGTTATGGAGGTTCCTGTCAATGAATTAAGAGTTTGGTGGACAGCTTTGTCAAAATGATAGAGCTGTGGGTGAACTTTCAGTGTTTTTTTCATTTTCAAAACATGATTTTATTTGTGAACATAAATATTCAATGACCCCCTCACCATTGGAGTTTTTACTCCTGGTGTCGGGTCATTTTTGTGTTTTCACTGCCTCTCATCAGGTTTTATCTGGCAGTGACAGACAGTGAAAACTTGACATTTGTTTGCTCACTCTAAATAGGGCTTGCAAATATCTAAAGCTTTGACGGTCCTTACTCCGTTGGGCCGTCGAAGATAGAAGTCAGTGACACAGATGGAAGACTTGTCTCCTCTGTCGACATAGCGAAGGTCCTCTAACCCTAAATGTGGCGGCAAGACCTTAGTTCTCGTAGAGGGTACTCTGTCACCTTTGTGATGGAGTACTCTCTCCCCCAAACTCTTAATTGGGCCCCAAAAAAGCCTGGTATACTCCCTCTCTCATATACTGAATACAAATATATGTTGGGAAAGAAAACATACCAAGTAACATCTCATGTCAAGTACAGGAGAGTAACTTCAGAGTCAGTTCTGCAAAGGTTGATTTATATGTCAGCAGGGAATGCTAAGGGTATATCAGCTGCAAAAGGTGACTGAGTTGATCTACCAGCTATCCTGTTCCCAAGGGGACTTGCACACTTTTATTCACCTCAGTAATTCCTGGATTTACCTTCTTTTACCTGACATGCCTCCTAGCTTTTTGACTCCTGAAGGATCTGATTTCGTCACGAAACACTATCTCCCTGAATCACACTACAGAATAAATAACTACTTCTTGAACTCCCAATCAAGAGCTAAAAGCATATTCCATCTATAGGCATGTATTGGGATGCATTTTTGGATTGGTCAGATACCTTCAGCCTATTGATGTGCATGCACAACAGGGCCTTCACTTCCACACCACTAACACCTTCAATATTAATTGCCCTAATCTGCCTATTCTGATTTGTCACCTCACACAGTACTCATAAATTGTTTCAAATTAGGTTTAAGTATTCCTTGCTTTTATTTGTTTCAAATATACTTACAGTTTTTGTCTCCCAATTGGAAAAGGCCTTCCCAGACCAGAAATTCACATATTTTGTTATGTGGTCTGATTAAGAGTTTTATACGCACCATAGATCACCCCTGAATGCCAACTCATGAGAATGATTCTGGTGTTTCTACGTCTAAACCAATAGATCAAGCCCACTGTGTTCTTGGGACCATCTGCTATAGGATTATAATCCACATGAGGGCATCTAAAACAGAATCAGAAGTCCTGGAGTCTCCCAACCCAGAGGGTCAGACGCTGCTTGAACTTTACAAAAGCAGGAAACTTGACTGGCTTTTAAAGAGCTTTAGTTGCTCCTTTGAGTGGGCTAAAGAAGCACTTCAAAACATTGGGCACCAGTTTCATAGCTTTCTGGGACAACAATCTAGAATATCTGCAGACTTTGACCGACTACTGCACCTTTTGAGACAGTAATGCTCGGCCAAAACAAATTAAATTACAGGAAGCACTTAGGCAGAACCATTAGGGTATTGTTGAGCAAACAGCTTTGAACTGACTTGTGCTACCTATTCTGCTGAGATCGTTGACAAAGTTTTTTTGGAAGGAAGCACCTAGACACAAATGGGAATCCTGTCTTTGAAAAGAGACAGGGTCTCCTATACCACTTTGCAGAGGGCCTACCGAGCTCTCGTCGTAATACTCAATTCGAGGGACAACTCACTTTACCACCCGTGTGGACCAAAGATGCTAAAGAGGTGCAGTGTTGTCATGTTACAAAGTGAATAAAAAAGGCCATCTGTGCTTCTTGGCAAAGTATAGTATCCTAGGTTTAGGACAGGACTTCTCCCAGTGGAGGGTATATCTAAGACATGGAAACATCTGGACCCATGCATCAGATGAAGGGTTTGTAACTATAAGAAGGAGTTTATGTCTCACATCTATTGCTGCTGCCTGGTGTTTGATGCTGAGGTGTAGGTTGTTCTTGAAACCTCATTCAGGAAATTGATTATTAGCCATTTGGTCTGTCTTAATATCAGTGGCATGCAGTTATTTTGTGGTTTTAATACCCAGGCCACATTTATTAATATTTAATTTTGTTTTATTTAGGGAGTGCTAGTAGACCACTTGCTTGAGGTTTCCTTATTCCTTTTAAAACATGCATTTAATAATACCTAATTCTGAATTACAACTGCATTTTTAATATACAGCATCTTAACCCCTTCGATGCTTGTGACGGAACCATTCCGTCATCAGTCACGGTTGGGCTGTGCTGATGACGGAATGGTTCCGTCACAACCACACCCATTTAAATCGGGGCCAGCACAGGAGGAGAATTCCTTTAGAAGCAATGGTGTTAATTTATAACATTTTATAGAGTTCTTTAGGTGCCGGTTTTTCAAATCTGAGAGTACACCGAGGCCTGCTAACCAGACCTCAATGCCAGTGTTCTAATCCCTTACAAAATGTATGTTGATTTGGCTACCCCCAATTGACATTCGCTGAATAACTTATAAGTCCCTAGTATATGTTACCAAGGGTAACCAAGGGATGTAAGTTAGAGTATCCACCCAGGACTGCAGCACTGATTCGGCCACCCTGCGAATGACAAGGTATAAAATGGCTTGTAGCCTGCCACTGCAGCCTGGCAAAACAGTTTTAAACCTGCTAGTAGTTGTTTTTGCCATTCAAACCAATGGCAAAGCTCCCACTTACCTTAAATGTATATATAAACCTCTCCCAAGGAAGGCCTATCAAGCGCTAAGGCAGGGAATTGTATATCATTGAATGAGACATACACTTTATTATGCCCCAACAGTAAAAATTCCAAACTGTTGTTCTTACTGTAGAAAGATTAGTAGCCCCATTGGCTAATACAGAGATGAAGGCTGACATTTAAGTCCTACTAGCTTCTGAATAGGACTACTAAAATGGTTACTTTAAAGTATCAAATTAATCATTGCATTAAACTGACTTGACGCCAAACTCAAATTTCATGTCACTTTTAAGGAAAGGATTTCGAAAAGGGGGTGGTGATGAACAGAGTGTCTGAGTTAAGCAGACCACTCTTACCCAGTCCAAAGATCAGGGCTTGATCCATCACCGTTATTTACCTCACTGCCCCATCCCAGCTCAGAACCTGGCTATATGCAAATGCCAGAAACCGGTCCCCGGGAGCTTGGTTCCTTCCCAGTGTAAGAATTGGCTTTTGTAGTTTGGTTTGCCCTGTTCCCATCATGCACTGGGACAGGAACAGACTAATTTGCATACAGCCAGGTTCTGAAACTGGGATGGTGCAGTGAGCTAAAAAACGGTGTTGGATCTAGCCCTGATCTCTTGACTGGGTGAGAGCTTTCTGCTTAATTCAGAGACTCTGTCCCTCACCACCCCTTGTTGTAAATACTTTTAAGGAAAGGACATTTTTAGAAATTGCTTCTCTGTTGTCCAGTTTATCCAGTGGACTTTCACAGTTGCTGGCCCCCAGACAGCCTTCTTCCCTCCTGAGGAGTGGTGTGAACGTCTCCTAGGCTTAGAAACAATAGAGGGCGGCCACAGAGGGAGGTGTTACCTTCCCCTTGCAGGAAGCTAAACGGAGTGTTGACCCAAAAAGGGGGTTTAAAAAGGTAAGTCACCTTTGGTGGGTAAAAGGTGCTCGCACTTGTGTAGGTCTGCCTTTTTGTTCATGTAGATCTTGGTGTCTGGAACAGAGAGAGGAGCTAGTTGTCAAACTGGTTTCTCCATGGGCGAGTAGCCGGCAGGTAGTCTCACCTCTAGGGTGGGCTACCAAGCTCCTGATATTATAAGAAAGGTTCAGATATCTTGAGATTGGGCAGAATAGTGCACAGATTGCTAGATGCCACATATAGCCAGAAGTTGTCATACTGTGGGAGGGATCCTGGTAGCCCATCGGCTAGCGACTGCATCACCCCCCCACAACACTTTCTGGGCATAAATATGGCACCCTGAAACTTGGATCGCATCTTGACTGGCGAAAGGACAGAAGAAGGACAACCCTGCTGACCCCTGGACCTGGCAAGATAGGCTGCATCAGCTGCCGGACTGCACTTGCTGCTCCTTGGACTATCAAAGAGAGACCTGTGCCTGTGGTACCTGGCTCATGGAAAAGTTGCTCCTGAGCCCCAGACTGAAGTCGTGACTCCAAGGGTTAGCCAGCTGACCACCTATACCAGCACCAGGGCCATAAAACCTACAGTCACTCAAGAGTTGCACCTGTGACTGCCGGAGTCGGTCATCAGATGGAGACTAGCCCTCACCAGATGCTATTGCTGGACCCACTATGTTGAGGTAATATAAATTTTGTGATCAATTGTGTCCCCTATCTTAGACCCCACCGACTCCGTGTACACGCTACAAGTACATGTATGTTCCCTCCACTTCAAGCTATGAAGACGCAAATACATTTGCGTCCAACGTTAACATGTCCTCTTTCAGATCCACCATGAATGGGTTGAATAGTCCGTTCCTAAATATGCCATGCCAACGTCTTTATGTAGTGTACTTTACACGTTTTTCAGCTCTGGCGAAGTAGGCCCTGAATTCTGCCATCGAGCCTTTTTCTGCCTTCTGACTCTGAATCTCAAACCTGGGCCTGCATCTGTACCCGTGACCTCTGCCTTACTCCCTGTGCGGCTAACGGTGCTTGGCTCAGCCTGTTGCCTGCCAAGACTGTATTCAACCTTCGAATTATCTGCTCCACTCCTCGAAAATACATTCCTGTCTAGTAGTTTCACGTCAACATCCTCCCAGCTGCAGAGCAAAGGGCTCGGCCTCACTGTCTCTGTGCAAGTAATTCATAGCTCTGTTTCCATGGTAGGCCCATGCCCTCCCTCGCATCATCGCATCTCATGCAGACACGTAGACGCTCATACACGCACTCACAGTCAGTATAGAATAGCCTTTTGTCCGAGAGACCTTTTCCTTCCAGATAATACAGTTCCTTAAACATGAGATATTAGATACGATTTGGGATTAGGTTGATCTGACATCCAGACATCTGTCTCCACATGTAGGGCTAAATGTCAAGTCCCCCTTCACCCCTCAAGTTACACGTACATCACACATCATACTGCTGCGCGCGCATCTCTGCCATGTATTTCTGCTGACACTGCCGGATTCACTCATGGATCCGCCTACTTGTGACATCATGTTAAATGACGTTCTTGTTCACGCCTTCATGCACGCCTATTGTAACGCCTTTTTGTATTACGTACATGCACTCTTATCTCTCTTCTCAGCTGTTACGCCTCCTGCATATGCCTTTACTGTAATGCATTGACTATATATATGAATGCCTGTCAATAATGTATTGTCGCATACTTGCATATTCGCATATTACCATTGACTCTGTCAGTCTGTCCCTTCCCGAACCTGCGTGGTGACGGAACGGTATGCCACCTTGGCTCGAGCCAATATGCTAATTACCCAATTCCTTTTTAAGGAATAAAACCCATTTTGAGAAACCTCAAATATCACGGATTTTGCCTCTTATTTATTATGAGTTATTCTTATTGACTTTACCGCATAGAAATTCAGTACCCGGTAATTAAATTTACCACATAATTGGCGCCTGAATAGGGACCCCTCCCCCAGTCCGAATCCAGTCGAGTCCAGTCCAGAGTTTCCGAGGCCTTCTGTTTCCGTGCTTCCCGGTGAGTACCGTTGCTGGGGACGCATCAAGGCGTGCGCATTAGGTTGTGCCGGTCAAGACAGGTTTGGGTACACAGACCTGGTCTGCACTGTTTTAGACAGTGTATCTGTACTGTTTAGCAGTATATCCAGTCTGCACTGTCGAGCAGTGTATCTAGTATTATGCAGTTAGCGAGTTACATTCTAATTGTTATTGTTCATCTCAAAATGTTTTAATGTGTCTCAAAATGTCGTGGTATGAGTGATTGTTCGATCGTCATTATTGTGATTATTGTGTTCATTGTGTTCATATCTGAGTAGGAACCAAGTAGCCAGATTTTTAAGATGCCGTTATTCTCCAAATTAAGACAGATAAAGACTAGAAAAGGGATACTCGAGGAAGCTTTTCCCATTCCACCTAGGGACACTCCAGGGTACTTTATGTACCACAAGCACGGCCTAGATGCCGTTTTATTTCTCGATTTATGGGTGGACTACACTAAAGATCTAGCAGAAAATCAGAGATGGCCCGCTGCAGGGACATGGGATTCAGATTGCATCATAAGAGTAGAAGAAGCATTACGGAAAAAGAAAGCCAGACAGTCACAGAAAGATGCCATCGAATTATGGCGTAAAGAATCGCATAGGCGTACAGAAAAAGCACTTAGAAAAGAAGAGAAAAGGAAAGAGGATTCAGACAAGGCCCAAGAAAACGTATTAGTTGAGGAAGGTATCCGAGTAAAAATAGAACAAGTAGACAGACAACTAAACACCCTTAGGAATGGTATGTATCCTCTCCTGGCCGAAGGTTTACCTAAGGCCACTCCGGAAGTACCAAAAGATCTACCACCTCCCATGCTCCCGACTAAAATGCATCCCAAAACCGCGAAGGACATTTTCCTTTCTTCCTATCTAGATGATGTAGCGCCCGCATATGCTAATGCCGCACCGCCGCGCACACCTCCTACTGGCGGCGCTCGACCCCGAGACAATCAGCCCCTACCCCCGCGACAAGCTACTCCTCCACCTCTTCCTCCCGTTCCGAATGTCCCTCCTGGTCTTCCTCCCGTTCTTCCAGCTCTTCCCGCACCCATTCCTCCCACTTTTCACCCGAACAACCCCTTCGGAGCCAGTGCCTCAGGAGGCGCGTCCGGATGGGCGATAGGTTTCCAGACACCACCACAAGTACATAGATTGACTTACAGGGATCTAGCACAACAACGTACACCTCGATCAGCCGATTTTGATATAATAAAAGAACGTCTCGGGGATTGTAGATATGACCCAGTACCCGGTAGAAATGATGAAAGATTAATACTAGCATCAGTACGACTAAGACGGGTCACCAACTTTTTGTTGACCCTACCCGGAATGGTTGAACATCTAGACAGAATATATCATTTTGTCCAAACAGGGCAGGGACCTGAAAGTATTAAGGAAGCCATGGCTCACCAGAAAGTTGACACTCAAGCCAAGATATTACGGTTTTTTATAAACTGCTTAATAAGAGAACAAGATAGGCCGGGGATGGACCCGGAGGAAATGAAAGCACTTCATAGATGGGGTCAGAATATAGCAGACGGGAACCATGATAAACAGAATTGTATAAAAAACATGTATCAAAGAATCAGAAGCGTAGTAATAAAAATACATGAAACAAGACAGTTAGAACCAGAAAATGAATCAGACAAGTTTGAGTCCTCAGAAGAGGAGCAACCAGAAGAAGCTACAGGACAAGCACAATTACCAGTTAGAGAAACGATAGCATATGTAGGTAAAGGAAGACCCTTTAATAATTCAATGCGTCCAGTGCGTCCAGAAAGTAAAAGAATTTTTCAAGAAGCCATGTGTAACCCAAGAACTCCTGAACACTTATTTCAAGCTACTGATAACAGACTTCGAGAACGAATGGGGTACCATGTACTAGATTCTATGGATGAACAAGAATTAGCAAGGTCAGCAGTACAATGGGCTGACAGTCCCGAGAAATATAGTGATGATGCGTTAGCACACACATTTCTGAACATGACACCAAGTGAACAGCGTTTAGCTGGTACATACATGATACAGCACCTACTTCTATTGTATAGAAGCCAACATTCCGATCCAGGCCCCCTCCCTGATATATTAGCAGAACTACTCATGAATAAGTGGAGAGGTCTAGGTACCGATCTAATTAAGGTAATTCTAGAACATCGGCACAGATATAGTGCCTTTCTATGTCCACAATCTGATTCAGCACACTCCATGGAAAGAAAAATGTATTACATGGATAGACAGAATCCGTTACGAGAAGTGCACCCAGTTCAGAATACCGATAATACACTTAGACGTGTGTTTGTGTTCACACCCATAACCAAAATAGAATTATTGGAAATGAAAAAACTAGTACCTAGCCATGATAAAGATCCCGCAGGTTTTCACCGTGAAATAAAAGACATGTTACTCATGGGTGACTATACTTACCCCGACCTTATGAAGATATTGAAAGTATTACTGCCTCCTGGTATTTATGAGAAACTAAAAGAAAAAGAATGGGAAGTGGGAAATGCAAAGATTGATTGGACTGCATTAGAAAACGAAGAAAATACTAGAATTCCAGGCCAAGGGCTTGGGGATAAGGTTAAAGCATTACCAGGATTGTTAGTGCAAGTGTTGCCACGTTTATTAAGTACGAAAAAGGAAGATTGGGGTGCAATCTCAGCCTGTAAACAGAAACCGGATGAAGACACTAGTGATTTTTATACTCGATTTGAGAAATGTTTTGGTATTAATAGTGGCCTGAAACCGAGTAGCGAATCGTATCCACACCTTTTTGTAACGAAATTAGTCGAGAATTCCCTGCCCCAGGTTAAGAACAGAGTACTGAAAGTCGAAAGCACTTGGCAAGCTAACACCCCTTCACAAATGTTACAAATGTTACAGTACCACCAGAATAGAATTAGAGAAGAACAAGAACATGAACAAAGACGTATGAAAGACACAAAAATGAAAATGTTAGTTGCCCAGTCAGTTCCTGCTGACGGTCACAAAAAGGGTGCGACCCAGCCCAGTAATTCGACGGCTCCAGTTAAAGGGACATGTAACTATTGCAAACAGCCAGGTCATTATGTAAACGATTGTGCAGTTCTGAAACACAATATCTCCACGGGTAAGACCAAGGAGAGACCGCGCGCACCTAGACAAGATCAGGCCCAGCAACAAGTACCACAGAATATACAACATATTCCGCCTATGCCAGCTTCATCACAAACTGTAGCAGTGCCACAGCAACAGCCTATTACTGCAACACAGAACACGACACAACAGATGTACCAGTATGCACAGAATGACTACCCCGATTATCAGCGGTACACATGAAACAGCCTAGAGAGGGAGTTTGGCTTGCCCCTTATTGAAGTTCCTGTAGATCAAGAGGGTCCTTATGTACACAGTCAAGTGTTAGGAAAAGACAGAAAGTTTTTAATTGACACAGGGGCAAGCAGGACCACAATCAGTCACAATGAGGTTCCAGGGGCACCCCTCTCAGGCTCACAGAATGTTTCCCTTGGATTTTCAGGAAAGCCTATTATTAATGAAGTATCACAGCCACTTCCCCTTGCAGTTGGTCCTTTGACACGGACTACAGATTTATTACTTACAAAATCATGTCCAGAAAACTTGTTAGGTATAAAGACACTGAAAGCTCTAGGAGCTATAATATGCTGTTCTCCGGAAGGAGTACGATTATTCTTGCGAGATTTTAAAGGCCATTATGTATTAAGAGACATGGATCCCCGGTTACAGAATGTACCTGCACACTTGTGGGTGCAAGGCCCCACTGATGTAGGTTGTATGCACATTACACCATATCGAGTCACACTCAAGGCAGGAGTGGTATTACCACGAATTCGACAATACAAGTTACCTCCAGATGCTGTAGTGGCTTTGCTGAGAATAATTGACGAGCTCATTGCACAAGGAGTGGTCGTGGAAACCGACTCCAATGTATGTAATTCTCCTATCATTCCAGTTCTTAAACGTACTGATCCAAATGCACCACCTGTTTATCGATTAGTTATTGATCTGCGCGAATTGAATAAATGCATTGTACCACAGTATCCTGTGGTTCCAGATATCTCTTCATTACTGACAGCTATTGATTCAGAAGCGACGTTCTTTACTGTAATTGACCTCAAGAACGCCTTCTTTAGCGTCCCAATTGATCCAGAAAGCCAATACTTGTTCGGATTCAGTTTAAATGGACGAAGTTTCAAATTTTCACGCGCACCTCAAGGATTCACAGAAAGCCCCAGCATCTATAGCCAAGCACTGAAAAGACAACTTGACAGTATCCACATGCCTGTTAACACCGCTCTACTCCAGTATGTCGATGATCTGCTGATCACCGCACGAAGCGAACCCGAATGTGAAAAAGCATCACTGACGGTTTTAAATTTCCTGGCTGACAAGGGGCACAAGGTTTCCCCTTCAAAGCTGCAATTCTGTGTTCAGCAAGTTGTGTACCTGGGTCACTTGCTGTCCAAAGTGGGGAGACAGCTCACTCCAGATCGCATCCAGTTAATTGTAAACATGTCACCACCGAAAACACAAAAGGAGGTGCGGGCTTTCATAGGCCTCACCTCGTACTGCAGACAATGGATTCCCCAATATGCATTTCTAGCAAAGCCACTCATTCAGTTGACAACTCAGGAGGCAGCGACATCGACTGTCCTCCCTTGGACTCAGGAACATACACAAGCTTTTGAAGACTTAAAGAAAGCCTTATGTCAAGCACCAGTTTTAGCAACACCATGTTACAGTAAGCCTTTTACACTTTTTGTCACAGAACGTGAAGGTACTGCCTTGTCAGTCCTCACTCAGGAACAAGCAGGTTCGCACAAACCGTGTGCTTACTTTTCTAGCACATTAGATCCAGTAGCCCAAGCTTTACCTGCATGTTTGAAATCAGTCGCAGCGACAGCTTTAGCAATCAGACAGAGCGATTCCATAGTATTAGGACATCAATTGACAGTACAAGTTCCACATTCCGTGGAAGTTCTTTTAAATCGTACACAGACCCAACACTTGACCATAGCAAGACTGACAGGTTATGAATTGACATTGTTTCAACCACACATGGAAATCAGACGCTGCAGCACATTGAATCCTGCCACACTTTTGCCATTAAGTGGTGTAGACCCACTGAAGCATGATTGTATCGAAGTCATCACTATTACGACGAAACCCAGACAAGACTTGACAGCTGTCCCATTACCAGACCCAGACCTGACACTTTATGTGGATGGTTCATGTATGAGAACAGGTACAGGAGAATTAGTGGCAGCTTACGCAGTCACGACAGACACCGAAGTTATAGAAACAAATTGTATCGACACCCTGTCAGCTCAAGCAGCAGAGCTCATCGCTCTGACACAAGCCTGTATTCAAGCCAAAAATAAGAGAGTAAACATATACACTGATTCACGTTATGCATTCGGAGTCGTTCACGATTTCGGAGTCCTTTGGCGAGAGAGAGGTTACTTAACTTCTCACGGTGCCAACATTCAACACGGTCCCCTCATTCAAGCCCTGTTAGATGCAATACATCTACCTACTGCGATATCTATTATGAAGTGTAAGGCACATACAAAGGTTACCGATACGATCTCCCAGGGTAACGACCTGGCAGACCGAACAGCTAAGCAAACTGCCCAGAATCGAATTCATGCAACTGACTTGACAAAGACAATAGTTCCGACACCATCACACTGCATGACAGTAAAGGATCCCGCACATGATGTGATTGATATACAGACACATGCCACACCAGATGAAATCAAGAAGTGGACTGAACTAGGAGGGATCCAAACAGATCAGGGATGGATGACGAAGGGAAAATCTACATGGTTTCTCCCCGATTCTATGGTTCAAATCATCATTAACACTATACATAGCCCAGCACACCTAGGAGAAAAGGCAACGCTAGATAGCATTCAACACATATGGTACAATAAGAACTTACGAGCCGCAGCGAAACAAAAAGTGCGTACTTGCATGATTTGTTGTCAGTTCAATCCAGGTAAAAGCATTCCTGTAGAGAAAGGTGGATTTCAGCCTCCCGATCACCCTTTTGAAGTCCTCCAGATGGATTATATCCAGATGGAACGTTGTCGAGGATTCAAGTATGTCCTCGTAGTCGTATGTGCACTTTCCCGATGGACAGAAGCATATCCAGTCCCAGATTATACTGCTCCGACCACTGCCAAGCAGCTGGTTCGCGAGTTCTTCCCACGGTATGGTTTGCCCCGGATCGTGTACTCAGATAACGGTCAGCCATTCTCATCCGAGCTTGTGAAACACATAACGCTCCTGTTAGGGTATCAGTGGAAGTTCCACTGTGTCCGGCATCCCGAGGCAGCAGGTCTCGTGGAGCGCCATAATCAGACTCTAAAGATCCGACTTTCAAAAATATGTAGAGAAAAAGGCGTTGACTGGATAGTAGCCTTGCCAGTTGCCCTTTTCTATATGAGGATGGTTGCGCACTCTCGAACCGGGCTATCCCCGTATGAAGTGGTCTTCGGTAGGCCACCAAATATGTGGGGGACGCCTATACCTCGTAAAATTACAGATGTTGATTGCGTTATGCTGACAGATTACCTTGCCTCCTTGATGTCTGCACTACAATCTTGTCGTTCACAGGTAGCTGCAGCTTTTCCCGACAACACTGAGGTGAAGCCCCATGAAGTGGTCCCTGGTGATTTTGTATTCGTGCGGAACTTTGACCGGAGAAGTCCACTGGAGCCCCGCTGGCAGACCCCGAAGTTGGTTCTTCTGACGACAAGGACGGCTGTTAAATTGGAGGGCAGAAAAGGATGGCTACCCTCGAGCCACATCAAAAAGTTTCACGGACTTCCTTCGGACTTGGACTCTAAGCCCTGCCCTCCTCCACAAACTGACTCAAAACTCCCCCTGGTTGAGAAAACCGCCTCCGAAGAATATAGACTAAAGTTACGGTCTAGCAAGTCAGACAGTTTAATTGTTTAAGTCCTCCCCTAGGTGAATCGGTTAAATTAGTTTCTGACATGTATCCCCTAGACCGAGATAGAGAGAGAGATAGACAGAGACAACTCAAGAAACGTGCATATTGTAAATCACCTCGTAGTCACTGTATAGTGACATTATTGATTATGTTTTTTCTAAGCTTTCTGATTATTGCTGCCAGTATATTATTGCACATGTACTACCCTATCTTCAAGCGTGCACAATCTGCTTACAACGTCACTGCCGAACATTCTTTTAGCGAATTACCTCCTCATGAATTGTCTTACAGACTTGCGCTGCGCAACAACACATTCATTAGTATGTTACATCACTCCCATCAGACTAACAATGCTACAAACTGCTGGATATGTGGCCGACTCCCTCCCTACCAGAAATACAAGGGAGTTCTGCCCCTCTTTCCGTACCCGTTCACTCACAATGGCTCCTGTGGGGCATGGTTTAGATTGATTAATTCCCTAGATTCTGACATTGCTGTTTACGATGGGAATTGGGTTTGGGGAAACCTGAACTTAGTTCTACTTAAAGTCTGTTACCCTGACAAGAAGGGACTTCCCACTAGAACAGGAACTGATCTAGAAAATGAAGTATATGGATTAGGTAATTACACAATTAACCTCATGATTCTAACTGTTGAATCCGAAGCCGCACCAGTATTGCCTGCTATGTCAGTATTACCAGTCACAGGTGAATTATGTATCAGAAAGAATGGTTCCGTACACTTAGGTCATAGTAAATGTACTACTGTGATCGAATTCAGTGATCAAGGCAAATCCACGTTTAGAGCTACTCGTCATTCCTACTTTGTCTGTGGCCATACCGCATACATACGTTTGCCTCCAGATTGGGATGGTACCTTTTACATTGCATTCCTTCTGCCACCTGTTTTCCTAGCTCCTCCTGATTATCACAGAAATACCAATCTAGTAAACAATAGACTCCGAAGAGATCTCCCGATTGTCGACTACACTGAAACGGCATGGGAGCAATACACAGACTTCAATAAAGGTTTCTTCCCCTACATAGGTACTGTTACTAATAGTAAACTGATACGTAGATTAACTAGAACCCTCGAAGCAGTAGTGAATGAAGCTACTTGCGCTCTAGGTAACTTAACAGAGGAACAGTCTGCCATGCGGGTTGTTGTTCTTCAAAATCGTCTCGTCATTGACGTCATCCTAGCTGATAGGGGTGGAGCCTGTAAGGTCATCGGGTCAAGTTGCTGTGTTTTCATTCCAGAAAACACGCCAACGGTATATAAAGCTATAACACGTCTCCATAAAATTGCAAGTCTGATACGTCAGAATCCAGGCACCTGGACTTGGTCCGGTTGGTTCTGGACAACGTTGACCGCTTGGGGATGGAAGATCCTATCCTTCCTAGGCATTGGCCTTCTCATAGTATTCAGTTGCTGCCTGTGTTTACAATGTGGACCGGCGATTTGCGGCCTGTGCGCCACATCATGTATTCCGCATTCCAGTTTTCAGTCAAAACGTCAAAAGAAGAAAGAAGAGCAAATGATGTTACATGAACAGATTGATCGATTCATGCAGATCGATATATCATGAAGGGTCCGTAGGGGACAAGGAGGGAATGAGGTAATATAAATTTTGTGATCAATTGTGTCCCCTATCTTAGACCCCACCGACTCCGTGTACACGCTACAAGTACATGTATGTTCCCTCCACTTCAAGCTATGAAGACGCAAATACATTTGCGTCCAACGTTAACATGTCCTCTTTCAGATCCACCATGAATGGGTTGAATAGTCCGTTCCTAAATATGCCATGCCAACGTCTTTATGTAGTGTACTTTACACGTTTTTCAGCTCTGGCGAAGTAGGCCCTGAATTCTGCCATCGAGCCTTTTTCTGCCTTCTGACTCTGAATCTCAAACCTGGGCCTGCATCTGTACCCGTGACCTCTGCCTTACTCCCTGTGCGTCTAACGGTGCTTGGCTCAGCCTGTTGCCTGCCAAGACTGTATTCAACCTTCGAATTATCTGCTCCACTCCTCGAAAATACATTCCTGTCTAGTAGTTTCACGTCAACATCCTCCCAGCTGCAGAGCAAAGGGCTCGGCCTCACTGTCTCTGTGCAAGTAATTCATAGCTCTGTTTCCATGGTAGGCCCATGCCCTCCCTCGCATCATCGCATCTCATGCAGACACGTAGACGCTCATACACGCACTCACAGTCAGTATAGAATAGCTTTTTGTCCGAGAGACCTTTTCCTTCCAGATAATACAGTTCCTTAAACATGAGATATTAGATACGATTTGCGATTAGGTTGATCTGACATCCAGACATCTGTCTCCACATGTAGGGCTAAATGTCAAGTCCCCCTTCACCCCTCAAGTTACACGTACATCACACATCATACTGCTGCGCGCGCATCTCTGCCATGTATTTCTGCTGACACTGCCGGATTCACTCATGGATCCGCCTACTTGTGACATCATGTTAAATGACGTTCTTGTTCACGCCTTCATGCACGCCTATTGTAAAGCCTTTTTGTATTACGTACATGCACTCTTATCTCTCTTCTCAGCTGTTACGCCTCCTGCATATGCCTTTACTGTAATGCATTGACTATATATATGAATGCCTGTCAATAATGTATTGTCGCATACTTGCATATTCGCATATTACCATTGACTCTGTCAGTCTGTCCCTTCCCGAACCTGCGTGGTGACGGAACGGTATGCCACCTTGGCTCGAGCCAATATGCTAATTACCCAATTCCTTTTTAAGGAATAAAACCCATTTTGAGAAACCTCAAATATCACGGATTTTGCCTCTTATTTATTATGAGTTATTCTTATTGACTTTACCGCATAGAAATTCAGTACCAGGTAATTAAATTTACCACATAATTGGCGCCCGAATAGGGACCCCTCCCCCAGTCCGAATCCAGTCGAGTCCAGTCCAGAGTTTCCGAGGCCTTCTGTTTCCGTGCTTCCCGGTGAGTACCGTTGCTGGGGACGCATCAAGACGTGCGCATTAGGTTGTGCCGGTCAAGACAGGTTTGGGTACACAGACCTGGTCTGCACTGTTTTAGACAGTGTATCTGTACTGTTTAGCAGTATATCCAGTCTGCACTGTCGAGCAGTGTATCTAGTATTATGCAGTTAGCGAGTTACATTCTAATTGTTATTGTTCATCTCAAAATGTTTTAATGTGTCTCAAAATGTCGTGGTATGAGTGATTGTTCGATCGTCATTATTGTGATTATTGTGTTCATTGTGTTCATATCTGAGTAGGAACCAAGTAGCCAGATTTTTAAGATGCCGTTATTCTCCAAATTAAGACAGATAAAGACTAGAAAAGGGATACTCGAGGAAGCTTTTCCCATTCCACCTAGGGACACTCCAGGGTACTTTATGTACCACAAGCACGGCCTAGATGCCGTTTTATTTCTCGATTTATGGGTGGACTACACTAAAGATCTAGCAGAAAATCAGAGATGGCCCGCTGCAGGGACATGGGATTCAGATTGCATCATAAGAGTAGAAGAAGCATTACGGAAAAAGAAAGCCAGACAGTCACAGAAAGATGCCATCGAATTATGGCGTAAAGAATCGCATAGGCGTACAGAAAAAGCACTTAGAAAAGAAGAGAAAAGGAAAGAGGATTCAGACAAGGCCCAAGAAAACGTATTAGTTGAGGAAGGTATCCGAGTAAAAATAGAACAAGTAGACAGACAACTAAACACCCTTAGGAATGGTATGTATCCTCTCCTGGCCGAAGGTTTACCTAAGGCCACTCCGGAAGTACCAAAAGATCTACCACCTCCCATGCTCCCGACTAAAATGCATCCCAAAACCGCGAAGGACATTTTCCTTTCTTCCTATCTAGATGATGTAGCGCCCGCATATGCTAATGCCGCACTGCCGCGCACACCTCCTACTGGCGGCGCTCGACCCCGAGACAATCAGCCCCTACCCCCGCGACAAGCTACTCCTCCACCTCTTCCTCCCGTTCCGAATGTCCCTCCTGGTCTTCCTCCCGTTCTTCCAGCTCTTCCCGCACCCATTCCTCCCACTTTTCACCCGAACAACCCCTTCGGAGCCAGTGCCTCAGGAGGCGCATCCGGAGGGGCGATAGGTTTCCAGACACCACCACAAGTACATAGATTGACTTACAGGGATCTAGCACAACAACGTACACCTCGATCAGCCGATTTTGATATAATAAAAGAACGTCTCGGGGATTGTAGATATGACCCAGTACCCGGTAGAAATGATGAAAGATTAATACTAGCATCAGTACGACTAAGACGGGTCACCAACTTTTTGTTGACCCTACCCGGAATGGTTGAACATCTAGACAGAATATATCATTTTGTCCAAACAGGGCAGGGACCTGAAAGTATTAAGGAAGCCATGGCTCACCAGAAAGTTGACACTCAAGCCAAGATATTACGGTTTTTTATAAACTGCTTAATAAGAGAACAAGATAGGCCGGGGATGGACCCGGAGGAAATGAAAGCACTTCATAGATGGGGTCAGAATATAGCAGACGGGAACCATGATAAACAGAATTGTATAAAAAACATGTATCAAAGAATCAGAAGCGTAGTAATAAAAATACATGAAACAAGACAGTTAGAACCAGAAAATGAATCAGACAAGTTTGAGTCCTCAGAAGAGGAGCAACCAGAAGAAGCTACAGGACAAGCACAATTACCAGTTAGAGAAACGATAGCATATGTAGGTAAAGGAAGACCCTTTAATAATTCAATGCGTCCAGTGCGTCCAGAAAGTAAAAGAATTTTTCAAGAAGCCATGTGTAACCCAAGAACTCCTGAACACTTATTTCAAGCTACTGATAACAGACTTCGAGAACGAATGGGGTACCATGTACTAGATTCTATGGATGAACAAGAATTAGCAAGGTCAGCAGTACAATGGGCTGACAGTCCCGAGAAATATAGTGATGATGCGTTAGCACACACATTTCTGAACATGACACCAAGTGAACAGCGTTTAGCTGGTACATACATGATACAGCACCTACTTCTATTGTATAGAAGCCAACATTCCGATCCAGGCCCCCTCCCTGATATATTAGCAGAACTACTCATGAATAAGTGGAGAGGTCTAGGTACCGATCTAATTAAGGTAATTCTAGAACATCGGCACAGATATAGTGCCTTTCTATGTCCACAATCTGATTCAGCACACTCCATAGAAAGAAAAATGTATTACATGGATAGACAGAATCCGTTACGAGAAGTGCACCCAGTTCAGAATACCGATAATACACTTAGACGTGTGTTTGTGTTCACACCCATAACCAAAATAGAATTATTGGAAATGAAAAAACTAGTACCTAGCCAAGATAAAGATCCCGCAGGTTTTCACCGTGAAATAAAAGACATGTTACTCATGGGTGACTATACTTACCCCGACCTTATGAAGATATTGAAAGTATTACTGCCTCCTGGTATTTATGAGAAACTAAAAGAAAAAGAATGGGAAGTGGGAAATGCAAAGATTGATTGGACTGCATTAGAAAACGAAGAAAATACTAGAATTCCAGGCCAAGGGCTTGGGGATAAGGTTAAAGCATTACCAGGATTGTTAGTGCAAGTGTTGCCACGTTTATTAAGTACGAAAAAGGAAGATTGGGGTGCAATCTCAGCCTGTAAACAGAAACCGGATGAAGACACTAGTGATTTTTATACTCGATTTGAGAAATGTTTTGGTATTAATAGTGGCCTGAAACCGAGTGGCGAATCGTATCCACACCTTTTTGTAACGAAATTAGTCGAGAATTCCCTGCCCCAGGTTAAGAACAGAGTACTGAAAGTCGAAAGCACTTGGCAAGCTAACACCCCTTCACAAATGTTACAAATGTTACAGTACCACCAGAATAGAATTAGAGAAGAACAAGAACATGAACAAAGACGTATGAAAGACACAAAAATGAAAATGTTAGTTGCCCAGTCAGTTCCTGCTGACGGTCACAAAAAGGGTGCGACCCAGCCCAGTAATTCGACGGCTCCAGTTAAAGGGACATGTAACTATTGCAAACAGCCAGGTCATTATGTAAACGATTGTGCAGTTCTGAAACACAATATCTCCACGGGTAAGACCAAGGAGAGACCGCGCGCACCTAGACAAGATCAGGCCCAGCAACAAGTACCACAGAATATACAACATATTCCGCCTATGCCAGCTTCATCACAAACTGTAGCAGTGCCACAGCAACAGCCTATTACTGCAACACAGAACACGACACAACAGATGTACCAGTATGCACAGAATGACTACCCCGATTATCAGCGGTACACATGAAACAGCCTAGAGAGGGAGTTTGGCTTGCCCCTTATTGAAGTTCCTGTAGATTAAGAGGGTCCTTATGTACACAGTCAAGTGTTAGGAAAAGACAGAAAGTTTTTAATTGACACAGGGGCAAGCAGGACCACAATCAGTCACAATGAGGTTCCAGGGGCACCCCTCTCAGGCTCACAGAATGTTTCCCTTGGATTTTCAGGAAAGCCTATTATTAATGAAGTATCACAGCCACTTCCCCTTGCAGTTGGTCCTTTGACACGGACTACAGATTTATTACTTACAAAATCATGTCCAGAAAACTTGTTAGGTATAAAGACACTGAAAGCTCTAGGAGCTATAATATGCTGTTCTCCGGAAGGAGTACGATTATTCTTGCGAGATTTTAAAGGCCATTATGTATTAAGAGACATGGATCCCCGGTTACAGAATGTACCTGCACACTTGTGGGCGCAAGGCCCCACTGATGTAGGTTGTATGCACATTACACCATATCAAGTCACACTCAAGGCAGGAGTGGTATTACCACGAATTCGACAATACAAGTTACCTCCAGATGCTGTAGTGGCTTTGCTGAGAATAATTGACGAGCTCATTGCACAAGGAGTGGTCGTGGAAACCGACTCCAATGTATGTAATTCTCCTATCATTCCAGTTCTTAAACGTACTGATCCAAATGCACCACCTGTTTATCGATTAGTTATTGATCTGCGCGAATTGAATAAATGCATTGTACCACAGTATCCTGTGGTTCCAGATATCTCTTCATTACTGACAGCTATTGATTCAGAAGCGACGTTCTTTACTGTAATTGACCTCAAGAACGCCTTCTTTAGCGTCCCAATTGATCCAGAAAGCCAATACTTGTTCGGATTCAGTTTAAATGGACGAAGTTTCAAATTTTCACGCGCACCTCAAGGATTCACAGAAAGCCCCAGCATCTATAGCCAAGCACTGAAAAGACAACTTGACAGTATCCACATGCCTGTTAACACCGTTCTACTCCAGTATGTCGATGATCTGCTGATCACCGCACGAAGCGAACCCGAATGTGAAAAAGCATCACTGACGGTTTTAAATTTCCTGGCTGACAAGGGGCACAAGGTTTCCCCTTCAAAGCTGCAATTCTGTGTTCAGCAAGTTGTGTACCTGGGTCACTTGCTGTCCAAAGTGGGGAGACAGCTCACTCCAGATCGCATCCAGTTAATTGTAAACATGTCACCACCGAAAACACAAAAGGAGGTGCGGGCTTTCATAGGCCTCACCTCGTACTGCAGACAATGGATTCCCCAATATGCATTTCTAGCAAAGCCACTCATTCAGTTGACAACTCAGGAGGCAGCGACATCGACTGTCCTCCCTTGGACTCAGGAACATACACAAGCTTTTGAAGACTTAAAGAAAGCCTTATGTCAAGCACCAGTTTTAGCAACACCATGTTACAGTAAGCCTTTTACACTTTTTGTCACAGAACGTGAAGGTACTGCCTTGTCAGTCCTCACTCAGGAACAAGCAGGTTCGCACAAACCGTGTGCTTACTTTTCTAGCACATTAGATCCAGTAGCCCAAGCTTTACCTGCATGTTTGAAATCAGTCGCAGCGACAGCTTTAGCAATCAGACAGAGCGATTCCATAGTATTAGGACATCAATTGACAGTACAAGTTCCACATTCCGTGGAAGTTCTTTTAAATCGTACACAGACCCAACACTTGACCATAGCAAGACTGACAGGTTATGAATTGACATTGTTTCAACCACACATAGAAATCAGACGCTGCAGCACATTGAATCCTGCCACACTTTTGCCATTAAGTGGTGTAGACCCACTGAAGCATGATTGTATCGAAGTCATCACTATTACGACGAAACCCAGACAAGACTTGACAGATGTCCCATTACCAGACCCAGACCTGACACTTTATGTGGATGGTTCATGTATGAGAACAGGTACAGGAGAATTAGTGGCAGCTTACGCAGTCACGACAGACACCGAAGTTATAGAAACAAATTGTATCGACACCCTGTCAGCTCAAGCAGCAGAGCTCATCGCTCTGACACAAGCCTGTATTCAAGCCAAAAATAAGAGAGTAAACATATACACTGATTCACGTTATGCATTCGGAGTCGTTCACGATTTCGGAGTCCTTTGGCGAGAGAGAGGTTACTTAACTTCTCACGGTGCCAACATTCAACACGGTCCCCTCATTCAAGCCCTGTTAGATGCAATACATCTACCTACTGCGATATCTATTATGAAGTGTAAGGCACATACAAAGGTTACCGATACGATCTCCCAGGGTAACGACCTGGCAGACCGAACAGCTAAGCAAACTGCCCAGAATCGAATTCATGCAACTGACTTGACAAAGACAATAGTTCCGACACCATCACACTGCATGACAGTAAAGGATCCCGCACATGATGTGATTGATATACAGACACATGCCACACCAGATGAAATCAAGAAGTGGACTGAACTAGGAGGGATCCAAACAGATCAGGGATGGATGACGAAGGGAAAATCTACATGGTTTCTCCCCGATTCTATGGTTCAAATCATCATTAACACTATACATAGCCCAGCACACCTAGGAGAAAAGGCAATGCTAGATAGCATTCAACACATATGGTACAATAAGAACTTACGAGCCGCAGCGAAACAAAAAGTGCGTACTTGCATGATTTGTTGTCAGTTCAATCCAGGTAAAAGCATTCCTGTAGAGAAAGGTGGATTTCAGCCTCCCGATCACCCTTTTGAAGTCCTCCAGATGGATTATATCCAGATGGAACGTTGTCGAGGATTCAAGTATGTCCTCGTAGTCGTATGTGCACTTTCCCGATGGACAGAAGCATATCCAGTCCCAGATTATACTGCTCCGACCACTGCCAAGCAGCTGGTTCGCGAGTTCTTCCCACGGTATGGTTTGCCCCGTATCGTGTACTCAGATAACGGTCAGCCATTCTCATCCGAGCTTGTGAAACACATAACGCTCCTGTTAGGGTATCAGTGGAAGTTCCACTGTGTCCGGCATCCCGAGGCAGCAGGTCTCGTGGAGCGCCATAATCAGACTCTAAAGATCCGACTTTCAAAAATATGTAGAGAAAAAGGCGTTGACTGGATAGTAGCCTTGCCAGTTGCCCTTTCTATATGAGGATGGTTGCGCACTCTCGAACCGGGCTATCCCCGTATGAAGTGGTCTTCGGTAGGCCACCAAATATGTGGGGGACGCCTATACCTCGTAAAATTACAGATGTTGATTGCGTTATGCTGACAGATTACCTTGCCTCCTTGATGTCTGCACTACAATCTTGTCGTTCACAGGTAGCTGCAGCTTTTCCCAACAACACCGAGGTGAAGCCCCATGAAGTGGTCCCTGGTGATTTTGTATTCGTGCGGAACTTTGACTGGAGAAGTCCACTGGAGCCCCGCTGGCAGACCCCGAAGTTGGTTCTTCTGACGACAAGGACGGCTGTTAAATTGGAGGGCAGAAAAGGATGGCTACCCTCGAGCCACATCAAAAAGTTTCACGGACTTCCTTCGGACTTGGACTCTAAGCCCTGCCCTCCTCCACAAACTGACTCAAAACTCCCCCTGGTTGAGAAAACCGCCTCCGAAGAATATAGACTAAAGTTACGGTCTAGCAAGTCAGACAGTTTAATTGTTTAAGTCCTCCCCTAGGTGAATCGGTTAAATTAGTTTCTGACATGTATCCCCTAGACCGAGATAGAGAGAGAGATAGACAGAGACAACTCAAGAAACGTGCATATTGTAAATCACTTCGTAGTCACTGTATAGTGACATTATTGATTATGTTTTTTCTAAGCTTTCTGATTATTGCTGCCAGTATATTATTGCACATGTACTACCCTATCTTCAAGCGTGCACAATCTGCTTACAACGTCACTGCCGAACATTCTTTTAGCGAATTACCTCCTCATGAATTGTCTTACAGACTTGCGCTGCGCAACAACACATTCATTAGTATGTTACATCACTCCCATCAGACTAACAATGCTACAAACTGCTGGATATGTGGCCGACTCCCTCCCTACCAGAAATACAAGGGAGTTCTGCCCCTCTTTCCGTACCCGTTCACTCACAATGGCTCCTGTGGGGCATGGTTTAGATTGATTAATTCCCTAGATTCTGACATTGCTGTTTACGATGGGAATTGGGTTTGGGGAAACCTGAACTTAGTTCTACTTAAAGTCTGTTACCCTGACAAGAAGGGACTTCCCACTAGAACAGGAACTGATCTAGAAAATGAAGTATATGGATTAGGTAATTACACAATCAACCTCATGATTCTAACTGTTGAATCCGAAGCCGCACCAGTATTGCCTGCTATGTCAGTATTACCAGTCACAGGTGAATTATGTATCAGAAAGAATGGTTCCGTACACTTAGGTCATAGTAAATGTACTACTGTGATCGAATTCAGTGATCAAGGCAAATCCACGTTTAGAGCTACTCGTCATTCCTACTTTGTCTGTGGCCATACCGCATACATACGTTTGCCTCCAGATTGGGATGGTACCTTTTACATTGCATTCCTTCTGCCACCTGTTTTCCTAGCTCCTCCTGATTATCACAGAAATACCAATCTAGTAAACAATAGACTCCGAAGAGATCTCCCGATTGTCGACTACACTGAAACGGCATGGGAGCAATACACAGACTTCAATAAAGGTTTCTTCCCCTACATAGGTACTGTTACTAATAGTAAACTGATACGTAGATTAACTAGAACCCTCGAAGCAGTAGTGAATGAAGCTACTTCCGCTCTAGGTAACTTAACAGAGGAACAGTCTGCCATGCGGGTTGTTGTTCTTCAAAATCGTCTCGTCATTGACGTCATCCTAGCTGATAGGGGTGGAGCCTGTAAGGTCATCGGGTCAAGTTGCTGTGTTTTCATTCCAGAAAATGCCCCAACGGTATATAAAGCTATAACACGTCTCCATAAAATTGCAAGTCTGATACGTCAGAATCCAGGCACCTGGACTTGGTCCGGTTGGTTCTGGACAACGTTGACCGCTTGGGGATGGAAGATCCTATCCTTCCTAGGCATTGGCCTTCTCATAGTATTCAGTTGCTGCCTGTGTTTACAATGTGGACCGGCGATTTGCGGCCTGTGCGCCACATCATGTATTCCGCATTCCAGTTTTCAGTCAAAACGTCAAAAGAAGAAAGAAGAGCAAATGATGTTACATGAACAGATTGATCGATTCATGCAGATCGATATATCATGAAGGGTCCGTATGGGACAAGGAGGGAATGAGGTAATATAAATTTTGTGATCAATTGTGTCCCCTATCTTAGACCCCACCGACTCCGTGTACACGCTACAAGTACATGTATGTTCCCTCCACTTCAAGCTATGAAGACGCAAATACATTTGCATCCAACGTTAACATGTCCTCTTTCAGATCCACCATGAATGGGTTGAATAGTCCGTTCCTAAATATGCCATGCCAACGTCTTTATGTAGTGTACTTTACACGTTTTTCAGCTCTGGCGAAGTAGGCCCTGAATTCTGCCATCGAGCCTTTTTCTGCCTTCTGACTCTGAATCTCAAACCTGGGCCTGCATCTGTACCCGTGACCTCTGCCTTACTCCCTGTGCGGCTAACGGTGCTTGGCTCAGCCTGCTGCCTGCCAAGACTGTATTCAACCTTCGAATTATCTGCTCCACTCCTCGAAAATACATTCCTGTCTAGTAGTTTCACGTCAACATCCTCCCAGCTGCAGAGCAAAGGGCTCGGCCTCACTGTCTCTGTGCAAGTAATTCATAGCTCTGTTTCCATGGTAGGCCCATGCCCTCCCTCGCATCATCGCATCTCATGCAGACACGTAGACGCTCATACACGCACTCACAGTCAGTATAGAATAGCCTTTTGTCCGAGAGACCTTTTCCTTCCAGATAATACAGTTCCTTAAACATGAGATATTAGATACGATTTGGGATTAGGTTGATCTGACATCCAGACATCTGTCTCCACATGTAGGGCTAAATGTCAAGTCCCCCTTCACCCCTCAAGTTACACGTACATCACACGTCATACTGCTGCGCGCGCATCTCTGCCATGTATTTCTGCTGACACTGCCGGATTCACTCATGGATCCGCCTACTTGTGACATCATGTTAAATGACGTTCTTGTTCACGCCTTCATGCACGCCTATTGTAACGCCTTTTTGTATTACGTACATGCACTCTTATCTCTCTTCTCAGCTGTTACGCCTCCTGCATATGCCTTTACTGTAATGCATTGACTATATATATGAATGCCTGTCAATAATGTATTGTCGCATACTTGCATATTCGCATATTACCATTGACTCTGTCAGTCTGTCCCTTCCCGAACCTGCGTGGTGACGGAACGGTATGCCACCTTGGCTCGAGCCAATATGCTAATTACCCAATTCCTTTTTAAGGAATAAAACCCATTTTGAGAAACCTCAAATATCACGGATTTTGCCTCTTATTTATTATGAGTTATTCTTATTGACTTTACCGCATAGAAATTCAGTACCAGGTAATTAAATTTACCACAATGTCAAGAGATTGGTATTCCAGTCGCAGATGGACTTTTACTGGCTGGAAGAGCACTTTGAAGGTCGCCGACCTCATGGCCATAGTTGCCCCACCTTACCCGTGGGCTGAGGAATAACACTAGGAAGATCCCCACTGACTTCACAGCACCCAGAGCAACTTTTAGGATCTTCAACATCATGCATCCCCCTCACCAGGACCACTCCATTGAAATCTATGGAGGTCTTGATGTACATTGTGGAGCTGAACTTGAGACTGCTCTGGTGACCAATTACCTGTCCATATACTCCTTATTGCACCCCCCCCCCCAGCCCCACCTCCTCCCTGTTAGAACTGGTCACCCAGTCTAGGACAGAGTAGCTAAACACAAATCTTTCAAACTTTTCATAAGTTTATAAACTTTATAGTTACCAATGCTTGTTTACACATTGGACTAAAAGGCTAAGATTTATGTTTTATTTTAAAATCTGGATCTTCGAACCCTTCATTGGATTTTGCTCAACTTGCTGTCTAAAAATCCATTAAAAAATAATCTATTTTAATAAATTGGTGTCAGATTTCTTTCGTGTTGTGTGACTTTCTTTTTTAATTGTTTGCTGCTTCTAAATGCTTTACACCAGTTCCTTTATTTAAACCTTACTGCTCCAAGCCAGAGATACCCAGGATTGAGCTAGAGGTTTTCCAAATGAGACTGATTGGACCCAAGATGGCTTCTTGAGCGTATTACAGGGTAAAGTTGCACCTCACCATCTTGCGAGGATTGTATTATATGGTAATGTAATGCATCACAATCCTCACAAGATGGTTCTCTCTAATACATAAAGTGAAATTCCGTAATATGTATCTGTTATATGTAGTCCAAAAAAGTGAAATCTGTAATATGTAATAAACAGATAATACAGTAGTCAAGTAAAACCCTTTATTCGATGTTAACAAAAGATCATAAAAGTACAAATTACAATGTAAAAAAAATAAATCACAGATTAATGAAAATACATAAACACAATGCTAAAATGTTTAGGAACAATTACCCCTCCATAGACTTCCTGCTACGAATGAGCATTTTTTTAAAGTCAAACACTAAAATATACCTGCTGAATATTTCGCATCTGTAAATACAGATGGGCCTCCCCACACTTTTTAAAAGCCAGTGACTTTACTATTTGCTTGAGGCAAAAGCAAAAAAATTGACAATAAAACCTACAGAAAAAGATAAAATATAACATGGACTGTTGTGCCACTCCGTCATAAGGGCAAGGAGACAGCTGAGAATCCCACACATCAGCCCTTTCAGCAGAGCGCAGGGAGCGCCACGCTGTGCCTAACCTGAAGTGGGAAAAAAACCACCTCTCCCAGCATGTGAGGTCCAGGCTTGGATGGGGGGCCGGATCTACCGAAGACAGTAAAACAAAATATTCAACAAAATATTCACATGCAGAGTGTTGTCATAAAGCGTCATCAAATCTTCGAGAGAGACCAAGCTCCCTTATCCGACTTGCTATTGGTGCCTGGTGCAAAGAACAGGCCTTAAAGTCTCTTCTCAGCTAAGGGCTTGTTGATATAACTCAGCCAAGGAATGGACCAGGGCCGGCTCTAGGCTCATGGAGGACCTGGGCAAGGAGCGTAGGTAGGGGGTCCGGAAGAGGTGGTCCGGGCGGGGCGGAGCGCGCAGCCCAGTAAAGAGGGGAGGGGGTCAGGGTGTTTAGTAGTGGAACAGAGCCGGAAGCCGCCAAATCCCTGCCAGGGCCACCACGCAAATATGTATCCATCCTCAGAGGATTAATATATTAAGGATATATATTGGCGTGGTGGCCCCTGGGGTTTGGTGGCCCTGTGCAGGTGCACAGCTTGCACATGCCTAGAGCCGGCCCTGAATGGACAAACCCTTGTCTAGATCCAGACAATCACGGGTAACCTTTCTATTAATTACAACTTTGTTATTGGACCATACACTCCATATGGTCGGTTACCTAGGCCAAAATAAGCTCGGAACGCAAAGCAAAGTTGGAAATAGAGGGCGGTAAATACATTAGTCGCTTGCAGATCCTATTTGCCTCTGTCTGTATTGTAGCAGCATTGTGGTATCCCCAATAGTACAGTAATTGGAGTACTCCCACTGTCACCTGGATTATTATGTAGTATGTACTACACCTCCTGCAGAAATGTACACAAGAGGCACACATCCAGGTTATCACACCTTTACTTTATCATGTCACTCTATCTATTTATATCTCAATTTTCAGATTTT
>NW_028247995.1:0-51502 GCF_964263255.1 Lissotriton vulgaris
CACCATAAAGTCTCTGGGTAGTGTTGAAAACGTGAACATTTGGTCATATTTTGAATACAAAGAACTCATTACAAATATCCAACAGGCAAATGATGTTGACTATTCGCCAAGATATAAGAATTGGACTACTCACAGAACACGGCAAACAAGCTTTACAGACTCGATTACTTTCCAATTTGTTTCCAAATGAAAATATAGTTCCTGAGAAAATATACATGGAAATTGCAGATAAGAAATCTGTAATCTGTTTAATGCCAACACTGCATGAGTGTTCTATATTCAATGAACAACTTTTGAAACTGGAAAATGAAGAAATAATGAAAATGACGGAATCACTATTATTTTGATCGAAAAATTGAAGACAAAATTGGATTCTTTAGAAAAATCAATATCTAAAACTGCTGGTTTAGAAAAAAATCTATATGCATGTAGGAACTGTTGGATAATTTTAAGGCGTAATTTGGATGTAGAAAAAGGTTTAGTTAACAGAGCAATGGGCAAAGTTGGGGATTTTGTTAATTATCAAAATAGAGATTGGATTGAATTCTTAAAGATTACATTTGATCAGATTGAAGAAGTGAAACAAATTGGTCGTAGTTCTGTTCGTTTTTTGCTTGTTAAAGATTTATATGTCCGTAGAACACAGTTTCCATTTCTCTGGCATATGCAGTGACAATTCATAAATCTCAAGGTTTAAGTGTTGACTGTGCTTTGGTGAACATTGGAAATTCTGAGTTTAAAGAAGGTATGGCTTATGTTGCTTTGTCGCGAGTCAGAACATTATCTGGATTGTTTTTGATTGATTTTGATGATACTAAGATTACTGCAGATGCAAACTGTGTCAAAGAGTACAATAGGTTAAGAAGAACATATGCTTCTAATTTAGGTCAATATCCTGTATTTGAAATGCGTGTGGTTGCTAGAAAATGTAGGTATGAGAATATCTGTACTGAAGGTGTAGAGAAGGGAAAAAAACAAGATAATGTTATTGCAAGCTAAAATAAAAAGGACACTGTTGAAGAGATTGTTGGTTTTCAGTTTGAAAATAGTTCTTGTGTCAACTACTATGCTAATGTAGTGGTCAATGTTGTTCTTTTTCTTGAAGGTTTGCAACAGGAAATTATGGAGAATCAGGATAAAAGATTTTGTTCCTTGTTACATTCTCTTTATGAAAAATTGAGAACAGATAAAATTAAAATACAAAGTGTTTCCGATGTTCGTAATCTTTTGGATGTATGTTCTGGTTCTACACAATTTACATAAAATATTCAACAAGACGCTCAGGAGTTTCTAATGTATATCCTTACAGAATTGGAAAATGAAGGTGTAGATATAGAGAATATTTTTGGCCTTTGTTATAAATGGGAACATCAATGTGAAAATTGTATGTATACATGTAGCACTAATGTAGACACTGAAAGATTTCTATATTTGACATTTCCGGACTGTAAATCAGTGTCTTTCAGTAAATTAGTTAAAGCTGCAAACCAAAACATGGAGTGTAGGCAATACAAATCAGAAATGTTATCAACAATATTTATCCAAAGATATGGAAAATATATAATTTTAATGATGCGTTGTTGTACAGCTGACGGAAGAAAATTGGACACTTTAATAAAACATTTTGTTGCTACACAACTATCAATATCTGGAAGGACTTTTGTAGCAGTAGCAATAATTTTCCACAACGGTCCTTCAATAACATCTGGACATTACACTGCATATCCCAAAAGTGAGAAAGGCTAGAGTCTTTGTAATGATGCTGAGTTGGTTTTCAAACAACGTTTGCCTTTCGAATTGCCAAATTCCTATCTAATATTTTTAAAGCCAAAGTTTTAGGAAGATAATTTAGCCTTTGAGGAATTTATTGTTATCATTTCATAGGATTATCATTGGACAATTTACATAAAAATTACTGCAAAAATACAATTTGGCCTCAAGGAAATGTATTTCTTTGAATTATGGACTTTTTGTTGCACATTGTCTCAGTTTATAATTTCAACTAGCATTATTTATAGTGTTTATAAATGTAAGTTATAACATTTTATTAGCAGTAATCATTTGATATACGTGTGCTTTGTATTATCTAGTATTTTACTATAGATGGATTATTGCTTTTTTTTTAAACAATCCAATTGATTGGTTTTTTGGTTTTTTTTTCTGCCGCTGTTTTGTGTTGAGTACAATTGAAATCACTGTTTATAGTGAAATTCAATATATTCTGAGAACAGCAAAAAAGGCAAAGAAATTACTTTGTAAAATGTTAAAATGATGCTGTGCTGTTAAAAATGTAATATTATATGTTATAACTAAGCATGGGCTGAAAATTCGTTCCGCTCGCGGAATTTGCGGATTTTCCTCAATTTCGCGATCCGCGAATCCCGCGGGGACGAATTTTCAGCCAAGCACTTACAGGGTTACAGCAGCAGGTGCAAAAGTTGATGCTAATGTTTTGTAACCTTTTACAAAAGGGTTACAAAGAAATTAACTTCAACTTGGGCACCTGCTGCTGTAAGCCTGTAAGTGCTTCCTGGCGCCTCGTTGCCTACTTGCAACTATTCTCTGACCCTGCGTTGACCCTTGAAGCAGGGTCAGAGAATAGTTACAAGTAGGCAATGAGGCGCCTGTCATGAAAGTTAAACCTCAACAGGAAGCACTGACAGATATAAAAACAAGCATTTGCAATGCAACAGGTCTCGCATTAGGAAAGTTTGAGCTATTGGTCTTGTAAATGACATTTTTTTTTATTTATGTGTTGGTTTTGCAAATAGCTAAATTAATAGCTTTGTCATTTACAAGGCCAATAGTTATAACTTTCGCAAATGTGACACCTATAGCATTTGTAATGCAACATGTTTTGTATTTACGTGACTTAGATGTATTGATATTACAAATTACAATGGCTTTTAATTTTTTTAAATAATTAATACTTAAATAAAAGTGATTTTAATTTATAATGGCAATAGCTTAAACTTTTGTAAATAACTTTTGTGAAGATTATGTTCAGTGTATTTTTTTGTGACGAAAATCCAAGAACCGAAGTGAAATATTAACATCTTTTTGTGACAATTGTAATAAAGCTCGAAACATTGAGAGAACATATTTGAACCAGTTGTTGTTGAATGGTTGCGCAGATTGATGCTGGGGTGGCGCTGAGTGGTGCTGTGGTGCTGCTGAGTGGTGCTGTGGTGATGCTGAATGGTGCTGTGGTGGTGCTGAGTGATACTGGGATGGTGCTGAGTGATGCTCGGGTGGTGCTGAGTGGTGCTGTGGTGGTGCTGAGTGATGCTGTGGTGGTGCTGAGTGATGCTGTGGTGGTGCTGAGTGGTGCTGTGGTGGTGCTGAGTGGTGCTGTGGTGGTGCTGAGTGATGCTGGGGTGGTGCTGAGTGATGCTGTGGAAGTGCTGAGTGGTGCTGTGGTGGTGCTGAGTGATAATGTGGTGGTGCTGAGTGATGCTGTGGTGCGCTGAGTGATGCTGTGGTGGCGCTGAGTGGTGCTGTGGTGGTGCTGAGTGGTGCTGTGGTGGTGCTGAGTGATGCTGTGGTGGTGCTGAGTGGTGCTGTGGTGCTGCTGAGTGATGCAGTGGTGGTGCTGAGTGGTGCTGTGATGGTGATGAGTGATAATGTGGTGGTACTGAGTGATGCTGTGGTGGTGCTGAGTGGTGCTGTGGTGGTACTGAGTGATAATGTGGTGGTGTTGAGTGATGATGTGGTGGTGCTGAGTGATGCTGGGGTAGCGCTAAGTGATGATGTGGTGATGCAAAAGGCAGAAAGGCACAAAAATCAGTCTAACAAAGGGCAGAAGGGCAGAAAAACAAGGGAAAAACGAGTCTAACAGAGGGCAGAAGGGCACAAAAAAACAGTCTAACAGAGGACAGAAGGGCAGAAAAACAAGGGAAAAACGAGTCTAACAGGGGGCAGAAAGGCACAAAAATGAGTCTAACAGAGGGCAGAAGGGCACAAAAAACGAGTCTAACAGAGGGCAGAAGGGCAGAAAAACAAGGGAATAACAGAGGGCAGAAGGGCACAAAAACGAGTCTAACAGAGGGCAGAAGGGCAGAAAAACAAGGGATAAATTAGTCTAACAGAGGGCAGAAGGGCACAAAAAAATGAGTCTAACAGGGGGAAGAATGAATCCCGCCCTGCGTGTTAGTCCACGAAGATGCCAACGTTTTGTGCAATACCTCTACTCAACTGGAGTACTGTCTACTGTCTAATCAGTAAGTGCTCCCTCGTTGGCTAAATGTATAGGGGCTGATTTACAATAACTGGCGCATTTCAACGGGATGCGCCAGTTATTGTGCGCAGCAGCTCCGCCACCCATGGTCCGCCGCATTTACAATGCGCCGCACCATGTGGCAAAAATGGCACAGATGCGTCATGCATCTGTGCCGTAAAAGCAGCGCATTGCTGGAGCTGCGTCGCAACCGCGACCCAGCTCCAGCAATGCTCTGGGGGGCCCTATCTCCCCAATGGTGCGTCAAGCCTTGCGCCTGCTTCAAGCAGGTGCAGGGTTTTGACGCAGCATTGGCCTAAAAGTGACTGAGTGAAATCTTGTAGATTTCACTCAGCCACTTTTAGGAGGCGTTCCTGCTCAGGAACGCCCTCCCCTGCGCCGGAACGCCTCCTGATGGTTCAGGGCTTTACAACGTGACGCATCTCTCAGCATTGCTGGACGCAGCTCCAGCAATGCTCTGGGGGGCCCTATCTCCCCAATGCTGCGTCAAGCCTTGCACCTGCTTCAAGCAGGCGCAGGGTTTTGACTCAGCATTGGCCTAAAAGTGACTGAGTGATATCTTGTAGATGTCACTCAGCCACTTTTAGGAGGCATTCCTGCGCAGGAACGCCCTCCCCTGCGCCGGAACGCCTCCTGATGGCGCAGGGCTTTACAACATGAAGCATCTCTCAGATGCGTCACGCTGTTAATACCCAGCACCATGGCGCATCTTTTGTGCTGCCGCTGCGTCACAAAAGTGACGCAACTGCAGCGCACAAGAGGCGCAAGCGGCTTGTAAATCTGCCCCATAGTGCTTTTACTACACTGTAGCTGCATAAAGGGCCAGAAGATGTGTCTCCAATGACCATGTGTGCCTGTGCATACATGGTCACTGGAGACACGTCTTCTGGCCCTTTACGCAACTGCAGTGTAGTAAAAGCACTATACATTTACCCAATGAGGGAGCACTTACTGGATTAGCCAGTAGAAAGTACTGCAGGGCAAATCGCAAAAAGATCCGCGATTTTGTGGGAAAATTTGCAAATTCGCTGATTTTTTTGCGATTTCGCAGAGAAATCCACAAATTTGCGGAACGCGAACTCGCAAATTTCGCCCATGCTTAGTTATAACTATTTTTTCTTTTTTTTTACAAATCTTAATTTTAAGATTTCAAATTTACCACCATTTAGATTATAAAAAACAAGTGAATAAAATGTGTACTGTTTTGTACGTGTATTACTGTTGAGGTAAGTTTTAGAAAGTATTAAAATGCACAGTTGACGGTGTTTCCACACAGTTGAAGAAAAGGAACATGGATGGACTAGATTTCTGTCAGAAAATTGTAAAGCAAAAAGGTATAAAATAGGGGACAGCTTCAGAACACCTGTCTGCAAGATATATGGTATAGTACAGAATAGACTAATATGGTTGTTTTGCAGGTCTTAATAATTTCAGAATTAAAAGAAATGAAACTCTTTAACTTAAACCACATCAGTCAGTGTTTTTGCATATGTCATATTAGATCGCATCCCTTCCCTTCAGTAATATATAATAATGTCCTATCATTTTCCTAAAACGTAAGTAGTTGTAAATGTATGTTATTCTTTGTTATTAGTACACAAATTTACTCCTATCATAATAATTGGCCTAGCCTATAACTCTCTTTCTTATTTAAAAGGTGAGGAAAAGGCATTCTGTAAACCTTTTCTTTCCATGTAAATATAATCTCATCATACACAGTACTTTGCGTTGAAAAGGTGTTCTATAGGTTTTGCTGTGCGTGTTTGCACAGAACACTCATAGAACAAGACAATGCTACACCATCCTCCTATTCTTTAACCAGAGTAGTTAGTTCTGAAAAAAACTTTTTTTCTCTTTTTGATGTTTTTTTGTTGAAATTTTTTGAACAATTTTGTAAATTTTTAGTTTTTTTAAAACAGGGGAAAAAATGAGAACTGTGAAAAGAGAACTAAATACTGGGAGGAGAGGAGAAAAGAAATCTAACAATGGTGGTTGTCAACAGCTCGACACACCAGCTCCACCGACTGCTCTCCATATGCTATCAGCCATCCACATTTTACACAGTTCATTCTAAGTTTCACAAATTGGGGATGAATATCATGGCATGCGGTAGAGGTAGATGGTGTTGCTCCACTCCTACTCGGGCCTTCTGATGAAGCAGGAGGAGCCTTTCTCAATCTCCTTAACTCTTCCCTTACAAAGTTGACCGGATGCTTAGATTGCAAGTGCTTCCGCATACTTGCAGTTCCGCAGGAGTACTTTTTGTTGGGGTCTCCCCTTGAAAGCACTTCATTGCATATGCGGCAAGTAACTTTTGTTGCATTAACCTTTTTTAAGCATGGTGGAAAGGTGAAAAATTTCCAGACAATGCTGGTATATTTTTCCTTTGGTAGAGGTTCAGGAAGAAATTCTTGCTCTGATGAGTTGTCCGAATCAGAGGTTGATGGTGGATTAGCAGCCATAGTATCTTTAAATGAATCTCTTTTCCAAAAAAGAAAGAGCAGCAGATCTTCTCAGGAGGTTTTTCCCTAAGAAAAGTTCTAATAAGAGTGATTGAAATGGGGGGTCCTTTAATAGTTTCAATAGGAAGTGTAATGAACCAATTAAATGTCTGTTTTTAAAATCACATGGGGTGCGCTTAGGTTGCCTGTAGGATGCGCACACTCAGTACCCAGCCTGCTTGCAACGTGCTCGCGTCCAGCGCGACTTCGTGAAATTGCATTGAAAAATGATGTGCTCTTTAAGAAAGTTAAAGAATTTTAATTTCATAATAACCTCAGATAATCTCTTGTCTTAATATTTATATTACATATATATCAATAAGTTTTCCAACATTAAAGAAATTGCGGAAGCCGCATACCCACCGCGTCCGATATGCATATGACGTCACACACTACCGTGCGTCTGTCACATCGCATTATACGTACATCTCGAGTGTTCGCCAGGTGTCGCGCACAGGTCGCATAGCAACAGCGTTGGAAAAGTCGTACCCGTCACACACCCTACCGGATCCTTGACAGCGACCCTTAAATGGCGGACACGTTTTGCGCAGTAAATGTGTAATGTAATTTTAAAAATAACATCTAAAAATAAAAAGATTGAAAAAGTGTAGTTAGAAATTAATAAAAAAACAATAAATCTATTTAAAAAGTATGATTTAAAAAATCTTTGAAATTCACTGAAAAAACATAGGTTTTGAATATGTTATAGTTAGGAATTAGCATTTAAAAAACATTTGAAACTCACTGAAAAAACCATACGTTTCACACAAGTTATAGTTAGGAATTAGCATTTAATAAACCTTACAAATTCACTGAAAAAAACATAGGTTTCAGACAAGTTATAGTTAGGAATTAGCATTTAAAAAACCTTAAAAATTCACTGAAAAAAACATAGGTTTCAGGGGTGTTATAGTTAGCTGGACATTTCACTCGTATAAAACCATTGAAATTCCCCGTTAGTTGTACTAACTATAACTCTCACACCCTCAATCCATTGCTGATGGTGTCACATATTACATCATTCATGCCATGGTCAGTGACATCACTGATGACATCTCAAATGACATTACTGATGACATCATCCATGTGACAAACTGATACACCTCATCATACAGTAGCATAACCTTTTAACACTCATTATAAAATATGAAGTACCATATTTGAAACCATTGACACACCAGTACAAGTTTCTATAAACCCATTCAGTGATTCCTACATCTACATACACATCTAAACACTTAGCTATAGATTCATTGATACATGCTTACAAAGATCAATAGAACACTATTAAATATACTTATACACCTACATCAACATTACATACCAGGACATATTCTATTCACTTATGCAGACATCCTACTCACTTATGCAAACAATTGATCATGCTTATATTTACTAAGCTACATTGGGGCGGGACTGTTCAAACGAATAAAGGTATTCCAAATTTACTGCTGCCTCCGTTTACTTTGTGCAAGCCCGTAAACAAGGGCTACGGCTCGAAACGCGTCTGGCTTTACTTGCAACTGGAAGTTGTGGTCTCCGCTTAAGTTGCTGCTGCCATTGATGTTTGTGCTAAAATACCCCACCAGGAGTGACCTCTCTATTGTGGGCAACCCTTCTCTTCATGTTTAGCGGCTGGTCCGGCCGCAGAGAGGTCCCGCTGCTCAAACTGTGGATCCCTGTGCTCGCAACCGCGCACACTTCAGGAATGGAGGGGGCCTCACCTTTGGATACTATTGGTGAGCAACGAGCACTTTCCTTTCAACTTTCACCCACTTGTGATTGGAATCCAAGAACTATAACCATTTGGACTGAATTTAATAATGGGGGCAACTAATCCACTGGGGTTTCACAGAACTTTAAGTCAGCACAGGAACTACATGACCCAAAATGCCTTGCCTGAAGACGCCCATTGGGGCGGGACTGTTCAAACGAATAAAGGTGTTCCAAATTTACTGCTGCCTCCGTTTACTTTGTGCAAACCAGTGAACAAGGGCTACGGCTTGAAATGCGTCTGGCTTTACTTGCAACTGGAAGCTGTTGTCTCCACTTAAGTTGCTGCTGCCATTGGTGTTTGTGCTACAAAACACCCCCAGCAGTGACCTCTCTATTTGGGCAACCCTTCTCTTCCTGTTTAGCGGCTGGTCCAGCCGCAGAGAGGTCCCGCCACTCAAGCTGCGGATCCCTGTGCTCGCAACCGCACGCACTTCTGGAATGGAAGGGCCTCACCTTTGGATACTATTGGTGAGCAACGAGCGCTTTCCTTTCAGCTTTCACCCACTTGTGATTGGAATCCAAGAAATAAACCCATTTGGACTGAATTTAATAACGGGGGCAACTAATCCACTGGGGTTTCACAGAACTTTAAGTCAGCACAGGAACTATATGACCCAAAATTCCTTGCCTGATGACGCCCATTGGGGCGGGACTGTTCAAACAAATAAAGGTGTTCCAAATTTACTGCTGCCTCCGTTTACTTTGTGCAAGCCAGTGAACAAGGGCTACGGCTTGAAACGCGTCTGGCTTTACTTGCAACTGGAAGTTGTTGTCTCCACTTAAGTTGCTGCTGCCATTGGTGATTGTGCTACAAAACCCCCCCAGGAGTGAGCTCTCTATTGTGGGCAACCCTTCTCTTCGTGTTTAGCGGCTGGTCCGGCCGCAGAGAGGTCCCGCCGCTCAAACTACGGATCCCTGTGCTCGCAACCGCGCGCACTTCTGGAATGGAGGGGGCCTCACTTTTGGATACTATTGGTGAGTATTGAGCGCTTTCCTTTCAACTTTCACCCACTTGGGATTGGAATCCAAGAAATAAACCCATTTGGACTGAATTTAATAACGGGGGCAATTAATCCACTATGGTTTCACGGAACTTCGAGTCAGCACAGGAACTACATGACCCAAAATGTCTTGCCTGATGATGCCCATTGGGGCGGGACTGTTCAAACGAATAAATGTGTTCCAAATTTACTGCTGCCTCCGTTTACTTTGTGCAAGCCAGTGAACAAGGGCTACGGCTTGAAACGCGACTGGCTTTACTTGCAACTGGAAGTTGTGGTCTCCGCTTAAGTTGCTGCTGCCATTGGTGTTTGTGCTACAAAACCCCCCCAGGAGAGACCTCTCTATTGTGGGCAACCCTTCTCTTCGTGTTTAGCGGCTGGTCCGGCCGCAGAGAGGTCCCGCCGCTCAAACTGCGGATCCCTGTGCTCGCAACCGTGCGCACTTCTGGAATGGAGGGGGCCTCACCTTTGGATACTATTGGTGAGCAACGAGCGCTTTCCTTTCAACATTCACCCACTTGGGATTGGAATCCAAGAAATAAACCCACTTGGACTGAATTTGATAACGTGGGCAACTAATCCACTGGGGTTTCACTGAACTTTAAGTAAGCACAGGAACTACATGACCCAAAATGCCTTGCCTGATAACGCCCATTGTGGCGGGACTGTTCAAACGAATAAAGGTGTTCCAAATGTACTGCTGCCTCCGTTTACTTTGTGCAAGCCAGTGAACAAGGGCTACGGCTTGAAACGCGTCTGGCTTTACTTGCAACTGGAAGTTGTGGTCACCGCTAAGGTTGCTGCTTCCATTGGTGTTTGTGCTACGAAACCCCCCCAGGAGGCACTTCTCTATTGTGGGCAACCCTTCTCTTCGTGTTTAGCGGCTGATCCGGCCGCAGAAAGGTCCAGCCACTCAAACTGCGGATCCCTGTGCTCGCAACCGCGCGCACTTCTGGAATGGATGGGGCCTCACCTTTGGATACTATTGGTGAGCAACGAGCGCTTTCCTTTCAACTTTCACCCACTTGTGATTGGAATCCAAGAAATAAACCCATTTGGACTGAATTTAATAACGGGGGCAACTAATCGACTGGGGTTTCACGGAACTTTAAGTCAGCACAGGAACTACATGACCCAAAATGCCTTGCCTGATGACGCCCATTGGGGCGGGACTGTTCAAACAAATAAAGGTGTTCCAAATTTACTGCTGCCTCTGTTTACTTTGTGCAAGCCAGTGAACAAGGGCTACGGCTTGAAACACGTCTGGCTTTACTTGCAACTGGAAGTTGTTGTCTCCACTTAAGTTGCTGCTGCCATTGATGTTTGTGCTACAAAACCCCCCCAGGAGTGACCTCTCTATTGTGGGCAACCCTTCTCTTCGTGTTTAGCGGCTGGTCCGGCCGCAGAGAGGTCCCACCGCTCAAACTGCGGATCCCTGTGCTCGCAACCGCGCGCACTTCTGGAATGGAGGCGGCCTCACCTTTGGATACTATTGGTGAGCATTGAGCGCTTTCCTTTCAACTTTCACCCACTTGGGATTGGAATCCAAGAAATAAACCCATTTGGACTGAATTTAATAATGGGGGCAATTAATCCACTGGGGTTTCACGGAACTTTAAGTCAGCACAGGAACTACATGACCCAAAATGCCTTGCCTGATGACGCCCATTGGGGCGGGACTGTTCAAACAAATAAAGGTGTTCCAAATTTACTGCTGCCTCCGTTTACTTTGTGCAAGCCAGTGAACAAGGGCTACGGCTTGAAACGCGACTGGCTTTACTTTCAAATGGAAGTTGTGGTCTCCGCTTAAGTTGCTGCTGCCATTGGTGTTTGTGCTACAAAACCCCCCCAGGAGTGACCTCTCTATTGTGGGCAACCCTTCTCTTCGTGTTTAGCGGCTGGTCCGGTCGCAGAGAGGTCCGCTCAAACTGCGGATCCCTGTGCTCGCAACCACGCGCACTTCTGGAATGGAGGGGTCCTCACCTTTGGATACTATTGGTGAGCAACGAGCGCTTTCCTTTCAACATTCACCCACTTGGGATTGGAATCCAAGAAATAAACCCACTTGGACTGAATTTGATAACGTCGGCAACTAATCCACTGGGGATTCACGGAACTTTAAGTCAGCACAGGAACTACATGACCCAAAATGCCTTGCCTGATGACGCCCATTGTGGCGGGACTGTTCAAACGAATAAAGGTGTTCCAAATTTACTGCTGCCTCCGTTTACTTTGTGCAAGCCAGTGAACAAGGGCTGAAGAACCGGGTTTTAGAACCCAGCGGCGCCAGGGAAAATGCCCGCTGTCTTCGAGTTCCCCTGCCTTGGCAAACAGAGACACGGGACACTTCTTGGTGACGCCAAAGACCAAATTTATTGGCTGCAACCAGGAACAGAGGTCTACGAAGCACAACACGGGTGGTTCGCTAGAGACTGCACAAATTCATAGAGCGGAGAATCGTCTTTTATGCAAACAATCACATTCCTGGCTAGCATCGATTACATACAAACTGACCAATCGGAGGATGACATTTCAAACATATCGCATGACAACAAACCCACTTCCCGTTGTCTAGCCCACCAGAAATGACCAAGCAAAATCCAACATTCCTGTTCGATCAGGCCGGACGGACCCATAATAAAAGACCTCAACCTAAATCAGTAATTAAGCCATAAAGGAAGGAACAGAAGCAGATGACAAGCAAGATAGAAGGATGTGTGCATGTACCATAAACTCAGCAATGTCCTGCTCTTTGATCTCTATCTGACCAGCTGCTTAACAATTAACTGGCTCAACGAGGTCAGCCTCGGGCAAGGGAGTCAGTTCGTTCAGGTCACACAAACGTCAGCTAAGGTGTACGTGTCTCAAGGACTCGTTCGGCCGTAGTCATCGGACTATGTGAGGGCAACTACACAAAATGGCTGCCGTACACAAAATGGAACCAGAGGGTTCGAACGAAATCCATGAATACGTAGTGTTCCCATTGATCGATTATTACAAAAACACTCGTACATACCGCACTCGTCATTTGCGGTCCGCTGATACCAAAATCGTCTTTATCCGACGACTTTTATTGGACAGGTTCAGAATCACGGAACCACACACCCTCCTTTTGCCCTTACATAGGCAACAAGCCCAAACCCATGTCAGTCTGAATCCAGGTCTATATTCATCAGATCATCAAGATGTTGCTGTAGCATCATCCTAGTGCTTAGCAACTCTCTCTGGACAGGTCTCTTTGCACACGAGGTAGCACAAAGGCCACAAATAGCAGGAGCACACTGTATGCAAAGACAGAACAGGAAAAGGATAGCTAAGATCATCCCAATGACCATAAGAATCTTTCATCCCCACGTGGATAACAATCCCTAAAACCATCCCATCAACGACCAATCTCCCTCGTCTATATGTACAGACTCGGAGATCTTATGTAGTCTGGAAATGGCCTGGAAAACTGTCGGAGCGTTGTCTGGAATGAAAACGCAGCAGCTCGATTGAATCAATTTACACACCCCACCTCTATCTGCAAGTATGACATCTAACGCAACTCTGTTCTGAAGAGTCATAAGGCGATCCGACTGGAGCTCAGCAGTCAGGTTACTAAGGGCACCGGCAGTTTCGACTATGGTGGACTCAACCACTCTCGTCAACTGTCGAATGTTCCTGCTATTAGCCATAGGTCCCCAGAACGGCAGAAAACCCTTAAAGAAATCTCCCAATTCTTGTCCTGCGGTATCTTCCTTACTGAAGACACCTCTAGCAACTCTTGTCTTGTGGTAATCTGCCGCAGCTGTAAACGTGGGAGGCAACAGGAACGAAACAAAACACGTGCCCGAAAGGTCAGGGGGCAACCATGTGTACGCTTAATCGTAACAGATGAAATAGGTACCCTTAGCTGCTAGGAACGCTGGGGAAGTATGAGACGCAAAAACATATGTCTCAGTGTAGACGCTCTTCCCTAACTGAGCTCTTGGATTCTTGCCATTACCTTGCAGACAATAATGACCCTGATGGGGCACTATCCAAATCGGAGGGGATTTCTTCGCTCGCTGGTTAACACTCAGACTAACTCCGTATCCAGTAACGTTCCATCCACTATATGCTTTTGTCTCATCTCTCGGGATAGTCTCATACAAACTAATTCCTCTAATCATATCAACTATACCCTTGACCAAAGCACTAGTCTTCGGACTATCTTTCACGGAACGTTGGGGATAGACTCCATGAGCATAAATGAACATCGTTCTGTATGTCTAAATAGAACCATTATAGCTAAAAGGCAAAACCAGGTAAGGAATACCTTTATCGGTAGTTTGGGGCATAAGGCCACAAACCCAACAATTTGTCGTGTTCATTACTAGCTGGTGTTGATGCAGGAGCTGAACAAAGGAATTGTTAGCAAATTCCAAACTTCTAACAGTTTCATGTTCGGGTAGAGGGTGAAAAGAATGTGAAGAAACAGTATGAGGAGGCATAGGTTGCATAGTGGGAACAAACGTCACTTGAAAAGAAAATGTCACATATCCAATTAAAACATCATTAAGCTAAACAACATAAACAAACACAATATTAAAAAACGTTTTCTGCTCATTAATTTACAGATCTTGCTCTTAAAGCTTCTTCTTTCAACAGGTCTCTCCATCTCGAAAAACTCCATCCTCTCTAATTGCTGCTCACGGCGGTAGGGTGTTCCATGCTAAGGAATGCGTCTGTCAGTCCAGGGAAACGTCCTCAGACCAACCAGAACCGTCGACCTAACGTCTTCGGCTTGCACTCCAAAGACTTGACACCGTGACCCTACAGCTGAACCCGGATGGTGGTTCGAAAAACAAAAATCAAAATAGTTCCTCGGAGGAGAGCTAACCTTAAAAAACCTTTATTAGTCCAGTGACTCTCGGTCGCAAATTATAACGCTCTTTGTCAGGCAATGTCTGTTCACGGAATAATAACTCAGGTTCAACAGTGTTCAAACGATTCAACGGAGGCACAGCTTCTTGCAGAAGATCATCACTTTCTCGCTCAGTGTTCGTTCCAATCAAACAGGCATCGCTAAAAGGCAGAAAACGAGGCACGGTATCAGTCTCAGAATCAGGAAGTCCTTTCTTGACCCACCGGTCGTACGGCAGAGGCAAAGGGGCCCTCTTACATTGTACGCCATGGATCCAGTTCTTTTTACCGTGCACTCGTACTTCGGAACGGGTGTCCAAAAGAACTAAATAGGGGCCGTTCCAGCGGGGCTGCTCGTTCTTGGTCCGCTGGAAGTTCTTCACCAACACCCAGGTGCCAGGTTCGATGGCGTGTCCTGGATCTTCAGAAGCTTGTGGCAGTGAATCATGAACCTGTTGATGCAAAACACGCAATTTAGCCGTCAATTTGTACAGGTAGTCAAGCAATACAGGATGTTCTATCTCACTAAACTTTGTCGGCCGCGGCACTCCCCAAATATTTGCCGGGCGACCAAACACGACCTCATAAGGACTAAGTCCCATTCGTGAATGCACAGTCATTCTAGTGGACAGAAGGGCTAACGGCAAGGCATCTGGCCATTTTAAACCAGAGCTCGCTTGAATCTTGGCTAATTTCAGCTTAAGGGTGCCATTATAGCATTCTAATCAGCCAGTTGATTGGGGATGATTTGCAGGTTGAAACTTCTGCTTTATACCTAATCCATCACATACTCTCTTCATCACTTGACCCACAAATTCACTCCCATTGTCACTCCAAATCATTCTCCGCAAACCATACCTAGGGAAAAATTCCTTAATAAGGGCTTTCGCTGTGGACAAGGCAGTGTTATCTTTCAAAGGGTAGGCTTCCACCCATCTCGAAAAAGAGCAAACAACCACGAATACATATTTCAGGTTGTTGCACCTCTCCATGTGGATGAAATCTAGCTTCAAAGCCTCCAACGGATATGTTGGAGGAGCAAAATGACCAGCTGGAGTTGGAGTTCCCTTACCAGGATTGTACATCAAACACACCATACAATTCTTAACCAGAGTCTCTGCACACTTAGAAATACCAGCATTGTGCCATACTGGAGCTAAGAACTTCCAAATCCCTTTCACGCTGATATGAGCCATTCCATGAGCCATTGTAACCACTGGAAGTACATATGCATCGGGTAACAACCATCTCTGATGCTCTGACAATTCAATCCAACAACCATTCGAATCCAATTTACCCTTGCTTTCTCTCCATTCATTCAACTCTTTCTCTGTAGCTTCAGCTTGGATGGATTTCACACTCTCAATCGTATCTTCACACATACTTCTATCCGGAACCCATCTCACCGGACCTGCAACATACATTTGACTCATCATATTTCTCGCAGTTTCTTTCGCAACTTCATCTGCAAACGCATTACCACGACCAACATCATCAGTAACTTTCTTTTGCGCACTGCATTTCACAATCACAACTTGCAACGGCAAAGTAAGAGATTCAAGAAGTTCATTCAACTGACCATGCTGAATCTTAGTTCAATGCGAAGTCAGGAACCCACGCTCTTTCCACAAACGTCGAAAACTATGAGCCACACCAAACACGTACTGGCTATCGGTATACACAATCACTCGTTTTCCTTTCGACAACACACACGCTCTTGTCAATGCAATCAACTATGCTGCTTGTGCTGAATTATGTGGGATATGTGCAGCTTTAACAATCGTATGCAAAGTCGTAACAGCATATGCCGCAGTTGTATCACCATTCGGAAGCTTAAAGCACGAACCATCAACCCATGAGGTACCATCACACTCTGGAAGAGGAGTATCCCTAAGGTCTATCCTCCCTTTCGTTTCTTCCTCTGTCCTAAGGAAGCAATCATGCTGTTCGGTAACATCTGTCTCAACTGAAATCGGCAACAACGTAGCTGGATTCAACGTGTTGCATCTCCTTATATGCACATGACTCGCTAATAGTGTCAATTCGTAACCCGACAACCGAGCACTAGTTAAGTGCTGTGTCTTGGTGCGATTCAACAAGGTATCCACTGCATGTGGAACCATCACAATCAGTGTATTGTCCATCACCAAACCAGCAGACTGTCGAATCGAAACAGCCGCTGCTGCTGTAGCTCTCAGACTACTCGGCAAAGCTCTAGCTACCGGATCCAAAGTCGACGAAACAATAAGCACATGGACGCTGCTTATCGCCAAACTGTTGAGTCAAAACTGACAATGCACATCCCTCTCTCTCGTGTACATACAATGTAAACGGCTTACTGTAGTCGGGAGTACCCAACATAGGAGCCGAACACAACGCATCACGCAGTTCTGAAAAGCTCTTATGACATTCGTCAGTCCAAGGAATAGGATTTGGAGTATCCTTAAGAGCTATCAAAGGTTTTGCAAGCAACGAAAAATTAGGGATCCACTGTTTGCAATACGACGTACTACCTAGAAAAGCACGCACCTCTCTCTGTGTCGTAGGCACACTCATTTTCGCAATCGCTTGAATTCTTTCTGGGGTCAGTTTCCTTCCCTCCTTCGATAAGAGGTGACCTAAGTAGGTAACTTCTTGTCGACAATATTGCAACTTCGAAAGAGAAACCTTATGATGGAAATCAGACAAATTACGTAACAACGAAAAAGTAGCCTCTCTACAAATCTCTTCATTATCAGCAGCAACTAACAGATCGTCAACGTACTGAATAAGAGCAGCACCATCAGGTAAAACAAGCAAATCAAGTTGTGTTTTCAAAGCCTGACTATAGATCAATGGACTCTCACAGTAGCCTTGAGGAGCGCGCTTAAACCGGAAACTTCGGCCTCCTAAAGAGAAGCCAAAGATATCTCTACTCTCCACGGCAATCGGGATGCTGAAGAAAGCATTCTTCAAGTCAATCACCGAAAACCACGTGGCTGTAGCCGGAATCAAAGTCAGTAAAGCGGTGATATCAGGCACAACAGGAAATTGAGGAACAACGATCTTATTCACCTCGCGGAGATCGATCACAAACCTATATACAGGAGGTTGTGATGAATCAGTTCTTTTCAGAACAGGCAAAACCGGACTATTGCACACATTACCTCTTGTTTCCTCAATCACACCTTTCTCAATTAGATCATAGATGATCGCCAACAGTGCTCTTTCACCATCACTGGAAATCCGATATTGGGGAATACGAGGCAATCTAGCATTCGCTTTCAACGTCACAACATATGGTGGAATCTCTAGGAGACCCACATCATTAGGACCAGTAGCCCAAAGAGAATCAGGGAGAGAAGACAATTCAGGTGGAAGTCGATCTTTAGATAAATACATCGGAGAGATCACTCTCTTACCTAATGTAAGATGTACTCCTGAAGGAGAACAATGTGGTGTCGCATACAATCTCTTCAACAAGTCCAAACCCAACAAGTTCTCACCACAACCTGTCGTCAGAATAAGCGGTGCTTCGAATTCACAAGGTCCAACAGAAATAGACAACGGACTAGAAATTGTATTTGTAACCGGGGCGCCAGAAAAACCTACTGAAACATTCGTTAAGCCAGACAAAGATGCGCCAGGGAGTTTAGAGTGCATAATAGAACTCTTCGCAGCACCAGTATCCAACAGAAAAGGCTCTGACACACCTGATGCAATCACTTCAACATAAGGTCCACTCTGATCTACTGGAATTGAAACAACTCCCTCTCTTTGTCTATGGCTGTCCTAGCAATCATTACCATCCATATTCTCACCTTTGACGTAGTAATCATCCGCATAGTACTGTGCCGTCCTACCAGACGCACCATTCTGCTGATCAAAGCTATTCATAGAGTTCTGTGGAGGCAAAGAACGCGCATTTTGAGGAAACACACCACGTCCTCTACCTCTAGGAGCTTGCTGCACACCATGAGCTCTCACACCAGAAGCACCATTCGTGCGCTGTAACAGAACCGGACAACTACTCTTGAAATGACCCTCTTCTTTGCAATACGCACACTGATTAGGACCTACGGGAAAACGCTGTTGAGAAGACTCGAACCTTTGCGAGTTTCTCTGATATTGCTGAGGTTGCTGATAATCGCGCTGATTATTACGAGGCGGATAAGCTTGCTGTAGAAGAACTTTAGTCTTCAATTCCTTAGTCTTCTTGTCCGCTTTCTCTTTCTCATCCTTATTTCTTTTCTCGTAGTACTGAGCAGTAGCAAAAATCTGCGCTGACGTAGAAACAGCCCAAGCACTCTCAGAATCCTTCAACTTATTGCACAATTCGGGAAGCAAATTATGCACAAACTTGTCAACGAACAACCGTTGACCACCTTCCGTACTCATGTCCTGACCACTATGGTCGACAAACGTCTCTTCGAATCTAGTGAAAAAGTCGGACACGCTTTTGTCTTTCTTCTGCTTGCACGCAGACAACTTGTCCCAATTAACACGCATAGCAGGCATCAAAGTCTTCATATAATCAATAATCCTACCAGGGAGATCAACAATTACGTCCTCAGGTTTAGCACCACCAACTTGTCTAGCATCTGCGGCTCTAAGATTATTCCATGTATCACCTAATTCCTGAGCATGATCCGTATGACGAATCAATCCCCATAAAGGCTGTGGAACAACATTCCCAAACAACATGTCTATATCAGCCAAATTCATAATACATGATCCCGCAGTCTGAGCTAATTCCTTATAGTACCCTGCAGGATTTTTACGTGGATCAGGCAAAGTCTGCTTAAGGGCTAAAACGTCAGCACGCTTCCATGGAACATGTACCCAAACACGCTGAAAATGTGGCTGAACAGGTGGAACAGCTTGTGCATCACCAGGTCTCCAAACTGGGGGAACCTCTCGCATCGGATATTGTCGCACCTTTCTCCTAACTGAAGAATCAGGCTCAAACACGATTCACTCCTAAATGACAACAACGTCGCAACTGCTTTCTCAACCTCAATCACCACTAGAGTTCCCTTCGCAAACTCAGACCGTATACGGAACAACTCAGGCGGAGCTTGTCCTAAATCACCATCTTCCCATTCTTCACGAAGGAAAGAACACATCATATCAAAACATATCTCTGTTTCGGTGCTTCCCATTGACGGAAAACATCCATAACACACTCAAGACTATAGTGCGAAGGGTACGTAACCCATTTACGCGCTAAGTGATCCAACACTGTCCGTTCATCGGGACCAGGCAATTGGCTACGCAATTGCTTACGCTCTGCAACAGGAGACATACCCAACGACATAAAAAGAGGAGAAAAGAGACCGGCAACAGTATCGGTCGTTCTCTGTCGAACAGAAGGAGAAGTTGACAAAAGAACAGGAGACAAAGCAGAATGAGAGGAAACCAAAGTCGGAACAGTAACAGGAGGAGTAAACAATACAGGCGTAGGAGTAGCAGACGAAGGAGGTAGCAAAGTCTGCGGCCCTTGAGAAGGCTGCGCCAAAGGAAAAGGAGCCAACGGAAGAGAAGCTGGCTGTTGAGGAATCACAGGTGGCAAAGCAACCGGAGGTTGCGCAACTACAGGTGGCGGAGGTGCTGTAGCACTCTGCACATAAGGGGGTGGCGAACTCAATAGATGCGACATTAAAGGATCTGTTTCAAGATCTTTCTTTTCTTCTTGCTGTTGAATCAGCAAAGCTGGATAGCATTTATCTACCGCCAATTTACATTGCCTAAGCAACTGTTCGCTTTCTTTTTCTTCTTCCTTATCCTTAAACTGTATAGCAGCTTGCACCATTGACATACCTCGTTCTCTCTTATTTCTCTTCGCTAACTTAATTTCTTTTTGTTTGGCTTCCTTTCGCCATAAGCGGAAAGAGTCAAACATCGCCCGCCAGACTTTCTTCTTGAACAGTTTCACTTCGAGATTGTCTAAAATCTAAGTTTCAAAGCTACCATAACGGGGCCACTGTAGGACACCGTCTTTTCTGGTATACCTTATCCATACTTCAGTATACGCGATGGGGCCCACTCCATATTTTATATAGAGCTCATAGGTTAGAGTTCCAATCTGAGGAAACGGACACGAATCCTCCAATCTGGAATCCCTATTACAACCACAACAATATATCTTTCCAAGTCTGCTAAGACCAGGCCTCTTCGCTCACTAGTCTAGCTTCAAACTTCAAGGGAAATCTCAAAAACGATAGTCTCGCGAATACACGAGTCCCTCGGCTTTAGGGCTTGCAGATACCAAAACAAAGCTAAGGACTGGGAGACGCTCCACTCATACTTAACTGAAATGTCGATGGCGTCACCAGAAGACCCGTCTATCGTCTCGCTCTACAAATCGTCTATTGGCTCCAAGACAGCTCGACAGTCAGGGCAGCATTCCTTCGTAGTCGTCGGAAAGCGGGGAACCTCGCAGCAAAGACTTTCGGACCACGACGACATACAGGGGTCGATGAAGTGGCAGGCCCTCCTCCAGAATTTTCACACGAAGCTCCTCACGATCTTCAGGCTTAGACCGGTACCGCTGAAGTCGCCCCACCTTGGGGGCCAACTGAAGAACCGGGTTTTAGAACCCAGCGGCGCCAGGGAAAACGCCCGATGTCTTCAAGTTCCCCTGCCTTGGAAAACAGAGACATGGGACACTTCTTGGTGACGTCAAAGACCAAATTTATTGGCTGCAACCAGGAACAGCGGTCTACGAAGCACAACACGGGTGGTTCGCTAGAGACTGCACAAATTCATAGAGCGGAGCATCGTCTTTTATGCTAAAAATCACATTCCTGGCTAGCATCGATTACATACAAACTGACTAATCAGAGGATGACATTTCAAACATATCGCATGACGACAAACCCACTTTCCGTTGTCCAGCCCACCAGAAATGACCAAGCAAAATCCAACATTCCTGCTCGATCAGGCCGGACGGACCCATAATAAAAGACCTCAACCCAACTCAGTAATTAAGCCATAAAGGAAGGAACAGAAGCAGATGACAAGCAAGATAGAAGGGTGTGTGCATGTACCATAAATTCAGCAATGTCCTGCTCTTTGATCTCTATCTGACCAGCTGCTTAACAAGGAACTGGCTCAACGAGGTCAGCCTCGGGCAAGGGAGTCAGCTCGTTCAGGTCACACAAAAGTCAGCTAAGGTGTACGTGTCCCAAGGACTCCTTTGGCCGTAGTCATCGGCCTATGTGAGGGCAACCGCACAAAATGGCTGCCGAACACAAAATGGAACCCGAGAGTTCGAACGAAATCCATGAATACGTAGTGTTCCCATTGATCGATTATTACAAAAACACTCGTACATACCGCACTCGTCATTTGCGGTCCGCTGATACCAAAATCGTCTTTATCCGACGACTTTTATTGAACAGGTTCAGAATCACAGAACCACAGGGCTATGGCTTGAAACGCGTCTGGCTTTACTTGCAACTGGAAGTTGTGGTCTCCTCTAAGGTTGCTGCTGCCATTGGTGTTTGTGCTACAAAACCCCCCCAGGAGGGACTTTTCTATTGTGGGCAACCCTTCTCGTCGTATTTAGCGGCTGGTCCGGCCGCAGAGAGGTCCCGCCACTCAAACTGCGGATCCCTGTGCTCGCAACTGCACGCACTTCTGGAATGGAAGGGGCCTCACCTTTGGATACTATTGGTGAGCAACGAGCGCTTTCCTTTCAACTTTCACCCACTTGGGATTGGAATCCAGAAACTAAACCCACTTAGACTCAAGTTAATAACAGGGGCAACTAATCCACTGGGGTTTCATGGAACTTTAAGTCAGCACAGGAACTGCATGACCCAAAATGCCTTGCCTGATGACGCCCATTGGGGCGGGACTGTTCAAATGAATAAAGGTGTTCCAAATTTACTGCTGCCTCCGATTACTTTGTGCAAGCCAGTGAACAAGGGCTACGGCTTGAAACGCGTCTGGCTTTACTTGTCACTGGAAGTGGTGGTCTCCGCTCAAGTTCCTGCTGCCATTGGTGTTTGTGCTACAAAACCCCCCCAGCAGTGACCTCTCTATTGTGGGCAACCCTTCTCTTCGTGTTTAGCGGCTGGTCCAGCCGCAGAGAGGTCCCGCCACTCAAGCTGCGGATCCCTGTGCTCGCAACTGCGCGCACTTGTGGAATGGAAGGGGCCTCACCTTTGGATACTATTGGTGAGCAACGAGCGCTTTCCTTTCAACTTTCACCCACTTGGGATTGGAATCCAAGAAATAATCCCAATTGGACTGAATTTATTAACGTGGGCAACTAATCCGCTGGAGTTCACAGAACTTCAAGTCAGCACAGGAACTACATGACCAAAAATGCCTTGCCAGATAACGCCCATTAGGGCGGGACTGTTCAAACGAATAAAGGTGTTCCAAATTTACTGCTGCCTCTGTTTACTTTGTGCAAGCCAGCGAACAAGGGCTACGGCTTGAAACGCGTCTGGCTTTACTAGGAACTGTAAGTTGTGGTCTCCGCTTAAGTTGCTGCTGCCATTGGTGTTTGTGCTACGAAACCCCCCCAGGAGTGACTTCTCTATTGTGGGCAACCCTTCTCTTCGTGTTTAGCGGCTGGTCCGGCCGCAGAGAGGTCCCGCCACTCAAACTGCGTATCCGTGTGCTCGCAACCGCGCGCACTTCTGGAACAGAGGGGGCCTCACCTTTGGATACTATTGGTGAGCAACGAGCGCTTTCCTTTCAACTTTCACCCACTTGGGATTGGAATCCAAGAAATAAACCCACTTTGACTGAATTTAATAACAGGGGCAACTGATCCACCGGGGTTTCACAGAACTTTAAGTCAGCACAGGAACTACATGACCTAAAATGCCTTGCCTGATGATGCCCATTGGGGCGGGACTGTTCAAACGAATAAAGGTGTTCCAAATTTACTGCTGCCTCCGTTTACTTTGTGCAAGCCAGTGAACGAGGGCTACGGCTTGAAACGCGTCTAGCTTTACTTGCAACTGGAAGTTGTGGTCTCCGCTTAAGTTGCTGCTGCCATTGGTGTTTGTGCTACAAACCCCCCCCAGCAGTGACCTTTCTATTGTGGGCAACCCTTCTCTTCGTGTTTAGCGGCTGGTCCAGCCGCAGAAAGGTCCCGCCGCTCAAGCTGCGGATCCCTGTGCTCGCAACCACGCACACTTCTGGAATGGAGGGGGCCTCACCTTTGGATACTATTGGTGAGCAACGAGCGCTTTCCTTTCAACTTTCACCCACTTGGGATTGGAATCCAAGAAATAAACCCACTTGGACTGAATTTAATAACGTGGGCAACTAATCCACTGGGGTTTCACAGAACTTTAAGTCAGCACAGGTGTGGGGAAAAATATATCTCAATCCCATATTCTCCTCCACACTGTCTCAGTCCTCCTGAGCTAACCGCTCTGACCAAGCTACTTGCTCCGTGCTCCTGAACACCCCTCCCCTTACAGATCTATTAAAACTTGACCCCGAGCCCTACATTGACCTCATTGACACGTCATGGGTTAACAGCTGTGGAAAGCCTCTGAATCTTGCAGGTTGGCTTAAACTTGCTTTCTGGTCCCTTGTGCCCATATATTGCTCTATGTTCTGGGCCTGCATGGCACTTCTATTTGTATATGTACAACCGTATTTGGTCTTGGCCACATCTTATGAGTTTACTGATGACTGCACTTTCTGCCCTATATATTCTGCTGTGACTATTCATGAGGGGCAGAAGAAGCTTGTTCCAAGACGTGACACTGCGTCTGCATTCTGCCTTGGCATGTCAATAAACAGACAAAGGTGCAAGAACATTTCCTGTGTTTTGGGAGGCAGCTGTGGTTTATTTGCTTTGTGTCGCTCTGCGGAGGGTTGGAGGATTTATTGCCCAACTTAATGGATTTATTACCCAACAGAAGTGGCGTCAGAAGTGAAGGCATTGAAGGACTGTAATGTCACCAGTTGGTAAGTAGGCTGTAAAGCTAAAAAAAAAACTTGCTGGCGTGACCTTTCAGTGTTTCAAATGCTCAGTTAGAACATAGTATTTTTTTTAAAAAGAGAAAGGAGATAGTAACCGGCATCTAATCTAACTAGGGGACTGTAGAGAAACATTGATTGATTTTTTTTTTCATCATTGATTGAATTCTTTTCCATCAAGTGATTGAAATTCTTTATCATCATTGAAATATTTCTCTGTATCAACACCTTGGAGTTGATATGCGACAGGGGTCTAAGTGATTTGATACGCGACAGGAGAGCCTAGGCACGACAATAATTTATGACCCAAGAGTAGAGGGGTAAAGAGATAAAAACAACCCTCCCGGAGTGTAGTGACCATTGGCTGGCTGCGGGACACAAGGAAATGTTTTTCAATTTTGCACTGTCCTGTCATTGATCAATGACTGTATTTAATTATGTTTAGAGTCAAAGTATTGTCCTGATATGTTTATTTGAAATGCTTCTTTGAATGATATCACAACAAATTGCATCAGAGAAGTCAAATTGTTTTATGTGGTGTTTGAGTGTTCCACAACTGTTTATTTTTTTTCTCTCAAGTCTCTCTATCCAAATCTTAACAAATTTTTACTTCCAGGAGACAAATTTATTTTATCTTTCAGGGTTTAAAAATTGTGAGTGAAGGGCACAATGGGTTCTGGTAATTCTAAAGGAACTATGGAGGTGGTAAGGCCTCGCATGGTGAAAAAGACAAAGAAGTTGTTTAAACAACTGTCATTAGAGAAGGATTTTAAATTACCAGCAGATAGCCCTACAGCTCAGGTTGTGAAAGATACAAATTGTTTAGAATATGTAACTCCTTTTTGCGCGCTAGTATGGACGTGGAAAGGGAATGAAGGGCTGTGGCCTCGATTTGGTTCTCTTGAGATAGATGATATTGAACGCTTGACAGAACATATACACTTAAAGGGTGACCCATCATGGGATTCACATTATGTAAAAGATTGTTTACAGCAGTGGCTTTCAATTGCAAAAAATAAAGCCCTCCTTTCAAAAAAGAAAGGCCTGGGGAATGCCTCCACTGAATATAAAGACTGTTCTGCAATATCAATGGTGAATAGTGAGTGCAAGAAGCCTACTAAAAAAGAGCTAGAATTAGCAAAAGATTGGCCCACATCTTATAGCCAGTGTTTATTAGAATTAAGTAACTATGTGCAAACAGAACAGCATTTGTTGTCACTATGGCAAAAGTGTGGGTTTTCAGCAATTGAAGCAGACCGGGTTAAAGAAATACCAAATGCCATTACTTCTAGACGGGCTGCTGCTCTGCTATGTATTTGGACGCACCGCCAAGTAAATATTGATATAAATACGTTGAAAAAACTGTTTATCGCCTCCAAGCCTCAAGGCCTTTTTGTCAAAATGGGGGAAGGAACAGACAATGAGCAAATAACTAGTAGCGCATTGACTGAGGAGGAGATTGTGTTGCTTACTGAGGAAGAGAGGAAAAGACAGAGAGTAAATGCAACTAGTGAATTCAGGGGCATATTATCAAGGGGGTTTATCTCCGCTTTTTTGGCTTTAAAAGCCATGAAAGCGGAGATAAAATTATCTCCCTATTACCTAGCTGTCGCTAACACCAGTTAGCGACAGCTAGTAGGAGATAGCGACCATCTTGGGCCCCACTTTGAATGTCAGTGATATTTATCACTAATGACGTGCAAAGTGGGCGTGCCAAGATGTTAGCAACTGAAAACAGTCGCTAACATCGCTATCTCCTATTACCAACTTTTGGAGATATTCGCGCTAAGCGCAAATATCTCCAAAAGCTAACACCTGCCCTGAGCAGTTCTTAGCCATGTTATCCAATGGGAGGTGGATAGCATGGCTAAGAGCATTAGCTCGGTAATGCATGAATATCGCTGACTTTTCAGCGATACTCATGCATTGCGGCGAATTTTATCTCATTTGCGATAAACCTTGGTAATACCAAGGTTTATTTGCGGTAAAAATCGCCGCAGCTCAGCTGTAAATTTTTGTCTCTAACCAAGCAATAGCGATAATTATCACTATTGCTTGTTAATATGCCCCTTAATTCCTGGGTCTCAGATAGAGCCAGCAATGAGAACAGCCACCAAACATTGGGACAAAACAGCCAGTCTGCAGGGCCTGTTTCTCCTGCACCTCAATTCTCATCCCCTCTTCCAGCAACTTCAATTTACCCATCACTTTCAGGCCCATACAAACAGTGTGAAAGACATAACACACCTGAGCAAGCACTGGCTTCACAACCAAGCTTAGCACGTGTACCTTATTTCCACATATCCCTGGAAGGTGATTTAACTAGGGTACCTGACATACCAACTAACAACAGAGAGGGCAATTTTAGAACACAAGTCTAGAATGGGCACTTTTGGTCTGAGTGAAGACTTAGAGCTGAGTGCAAAAGAGAGAAAAGATGAGGAACATGAGCAGTTGGCACATCTGAGGAAAGAGGCAGATGAGTTCCAAGAAGAAGTGAACACTGATAGGGAGGAAATGCAACGCTCCATTAATAAACTACAGGATAAGCTAGAGAGAAGGGAACGGCTGATACATATACAGTCACAAACACGGTCCCTAAAGGGAAAGGGTGAGAAATCATATACTGATGACATATTATTGAACACTAAACTAACTGCACCAAAAATAGTGTTGGGGGGGACAGCCATGCTAAAACCATGGACCCCCTTGGAGGCAACCCAAATGACTAAGGACGCACCTGACCCACTGACTGCCAGTGTAAAATATTATGAGTGGCTTCATAAAATATGTATTGCCTATACCCCCCTCCCTCGAGATGTAGAAATGCTATTAAAAATAGGATATGGGAGCAGATGGTCTTTAGTAAAAAGTGCATTCCAAATTCCACAGGAAAGGGATTGGACCATACTGACTAATAATATGGATGTCACAGAAAATAGATTGATTCATTGGTTAGAGTCTATCAGGGACACAATTAATGGCCTAGCAGTGAAACATGGTGATTTTTCTCAAGTCACTGCCACGTTGCAGAAGCCAGGTGAGTCAGTGGCTGATTACATCTTAAGGTACAATGAAGCATGGGATAACAGTGCAGGGGTACCACGCACCACAGAGGCCTATAAGGTATTGGCTACGCAAACACTTATGAATGGATTGCTAGCTTCTGTGGCCCACAGTTGTAAACTACGCCACCCCGATTGGTCCACTAAAGGATATAACGTGTTGTGCACGCTTCTCATAACTATGGAAAGAGATGGTATTTTTAAGGTAAGGAAGGACATCACTAAAAATGACAAAGGAATGATGTTGCAGCAAATACAAAGAGAGGAGGAGCCAGAGGGAATGTACTATCAGGGGGCACAGCAAAGACAGGATAATGGACAAGGAAACCAGAGGAGAGACAAGAGTAGGGATCGGTGCTATAATTGCCATAGGTATGGGCACTGGGCACGCAATTGTAGAAATAATAGAGGTAGAAGGGACTGGAATGAGAGAAGTGACCAGTATAATAGAAATGATAGAAACAGGAATGAAAGGTCAGACAGAAATGAGACCCAGCCATCTGCACCACCCATGCCCAGAGACCTGAAGCAGACCCAGCACTCCCTGAGGAATCCTTTCCAGGAGCAACATGGATCAGCATAGGACAACGCGGAGAGAGAGATGGGACAAACTGCAGCAACCAAAGCCCAGTGCTTTATGATGAAGGTATCAGAGACACCAGGGGAGAATCCCATGTTTCAAATTAAGGTAGGAGATAAAGAGATCGATTTCCTAATAGATAGTGGTGCAACACTGTCCGCAGTAAGAAACAAGTTGGGTCCTGGTAGTGGTGAAACAGTTACTACTATAGCAGTAAATGGAATGATGATGCATGAAGAATTGTCAGAACCCCTACCAGTTTCTGTTGATGACCTCACCATGACACATCAGTTTCTGCTGTCACCAGATGCACCCATCAATTTGCTGGGGAGAGACCTCCTCTGTAAATTGCATGCAACATTATATTTTTCACAAAATGGGATTTACTTACAAGTACCTGAGGACTGGTTAGAATTGGCTAATAGAGCACTTACTGCTTGCAAATTAAGTGAGGACTCTGTGTTATGTGCACTCCCCGTCTTGTCTCTCTCTCCAACACGTTACCAATGGACTCCATTACATGGAGATTTTTATGAAAACATGTTTCAAGAACTGTTTAAATACAGCCCTGACATTGAGAGTGAATTGGTCACTCATTTAGTACAGTTGACATTAGTACCTGAGCCCATACACTGTACAGCAGCATTTTTCACAGGAGCAGTGCCTGAATGGTACGCCTACAGGGCAGACAAACATTTGCACTGGACAATGGAGTTGCTTGAGCACACATTATATGTAGGAAAAGAAGGGTGTGCAGTGAGCATTGAACTAGGACCACAGGAAATGAGATTATTTCAAGTACCAGATTCTGAACCACATGTATCCATAGCTGTAGCACCAGGTTACTACCCTAAGGATTTGGGCCCCATGGTCAAACGCCTTCAGGACTTACCTAGAACTAAGGATTTTACATTTCCTTTAGGAATGGTGTCTGTGTTAGGAGATGGAGAAGGATGGTGCTGGACGTTGTGTATGAACAGAAAGGACAGGACTGCAGTTTTTGACAAACTTGAAGGGAATATGGCTTTACAGCTGACTAAAAACAAAATCCTAGAGCAAGTGAACTCAGAGGTCTGGGCAAAACACAAAAATGAGGCAGGATTATTGAAAACATGCCCTCCCCATAAAGTGACACTTAAAGAGAATGCTGAATTACCTTATGTCCGTCAGTACAGGCTGTCACCTCAGGCAGAGGAGGGGATAAAACCTGTGATTGAATCTCTCTTGCAACAAGGTATCATTAAAAAGACATCCAGCCCCTGTAATAGTCCTATCATTCCATTAGCCAAGGGCAATACTGGGCAGTATAGGTTCATACAGGACTTACGACAGATAATCAACATTGTGGTTCCCGTAGCACCTGTTGTGCCTGACACCAATACCATATTATCTTCTATACCTGTAGAGGCAGAGTACTTTTCAGTCATTGATCTCTCCTCTGCATTTTTCAGTATTAGAGTCCATCCAGAGAGCGAGTACCTCTTTGCTTTCACAGTGAAAGATACCCAATATACTTTCAGAAGACTGGCACAAGGCTATACTGAGAGTCCCACGGTCTATGCACAGGCAGTAAAGAGAGACCTGGATAGCCTACACCTGGAAGGAGGTAGCATCATCTTGCAGTACGCGGATGATTTACTCGTGGCATCCTCATCACTTGAAGCCTGTGAAAAAGACACTGTAGCGCTGCTGAATCACCTCCAGGAGAGAGGACACAAAGCTTCATTGTCAAAATTCCAGTGCTGCCAAAAAGAGGTGACTTACCTGGGTTATGTGGTATCCAAAGGAACACGCCGCATATCACCTGACAGGATAAAAATGATTCAGGGCATGCAGCCTCCGTCCGCCAAGAAAGGAATGCTGTCATTCCTGGGGATGATGAACTACTGCCGCCAGTGGATCCCTTAGTACAGATCCTATGATGCCATCCTGCGACAATGTACACTACAAGATGCTCCCAACAACATTGTATGGACTAATGAACTTGCAAACTGTTTTAAGAAACTGAAAGAGACTTTGTGTACTGCGCCAGCCCTGGGGCTGCCTGATTACAAACTGCCATTCCATCTCTATGTGTCAGAGCAAAATGGCATTGCAAACGGTGTGCTGACACAGCAGCATGGCTCTGGAAAAAGACCTGTGGCATACTACTCCGTGACTTTGCCTGCAGCAGTAACTGGGCATCCAGCTTGCTTGAGAGCAGTGGCATCAGCAGCTGTGATGGTAGAGAGGACGGCTCCCATTGTGTTGGACTACCCTTGTATTGTTTATGTGCCACATTCGGTACAGTTGTTGTTGTCATCTGCAGCAACACAACATTTTTCGGCGGCCAGGCAAACAGGTTATGAGGTCACTCTGTTGTCTAACACCAATATCACCATTAAAAGATGCCCACCTGTTAATTTGGCAACTTTATTACCTCCACTAGGTGATTCAGATGAGACCCCTGACCATGACTGTGAAGTTGTAGAGACATGCACCACACCCAGACCAGATTTGCAGCAAACACCATTGGAAAAAAATGACTATGAGTGGTACACTGACGGTTCCTCCAGCAGACTAACAGACACTGATTACAGAGCAGGGTATGCTATAACAACAGTAGACACCATAATTGAAAGTGCAGCCCTCCCACCTGGCACATCTGCCCAGCAAGCCGAGCTGTATGCCGGCACAAGGGCATGCATCCTAGCTGAGGGGAAAGATGTTAATATTTACACTGATTCTCGTTATGCCTTTGGAGTTGTACACGATTTTGGCCAGCTGTGGCAGTATCGTGGTTTCATAACAGCAGCAGACCGCCCCATTCAAAATGGCCCCTTAGTAAAGAATTTGCTACAGGCAATACTACTGCCCAACAGAGTAGCAGTAATAAAATGTGAGGCACATACAGGAGCTAATACTGAGATAGCCAGAGGTAACGCGATGGCTGACACAGCAGCAAAAAAGAGCATGTTACAGCCAGTACAGATGGTGCCTTCAATGGCAAAAAGTATTCCAAAAATACAGCTGATTCAGAGACAATTGTTGCTAGCTGATGTGAAAGAAGCACAATGGTCTGCACCTCCAGAGGAAGAAAGAGCGTGGAGTGATGCTGGATGTGATCCAAATGATGAGGGATTGTGGGTACACCCGGATGGGAGGCCTGTGGCCCCACGCAGTTTGTTCCTGCCCCTTACAAGACTTGCCCATGGACCCACTCGCATGGCTCAAGGAGGGATGAATGCTTTGATTAGACAAGAATGGTTTGCACCAGGGATAACAGCTTTCACTGCACAATTCTGTTCCCAATGTCTTGTCTGTGCCCAACATGCTAAAGGTCGGTCTCCCGCTACCCATGATCACTTGCCAGTACCAGAGGGTCCCTTTACCAACCTTCAAATAGACTTCGCCTACATACCCCCAGTGAATGGATTCAAATATTTGTTGGTATGTGTGGATCAGTTTTCAAAATGGGTGGAGGCGTGTGCCACTAGGAAGAATGATGCAGCAACTGTTGTGCGATGCTTGATGAATGATATAATACCCCGATTTGGGGTCCCCCAGAGCATAAATAGTGACAGAGGGGGTGAATTTGTTGCTGCCATTGTGGAAAAGATGTGTGAGTGTTTGGGAATAGAGTGGAAACTGCATGCCCACTACCACCCACAAAGTTCAGGGCAGGTGGAGAGAATGAACTCCACAATAAAACATAAATTAGCCAAAACAACTGATGCAACAGGCCTGAAATGGCCAGCGGCGCTGCCTTTAGTGCTGTATGCTTTAAGAGCAACACCATCTAGAACAACTCTCTTGTCCCCCCATGAGGTATTGATGGGGCGGCCTATGTCGGTGGGGTTGAGGTTGCCTCTCACAGCATCCCAAGCAGCACTGCTGTGGACAGATGAGCAGATTTCTGACTATGCTGTGTAATTATCAGTGGTATTGAGGCATCACCATCTCCAGGTGAAGGAAGCTTTGCCCCATCCTTCCTTAGAACAAACACACCCTTTTAAACCGGGCGACATGGTCATGGTGTGAAAAATAAAAAATGTTTCTCTTACTTCTAGGTGGACATTGTGCTCCTGGTTACCAGAACATCACTAAAGGTGGAGGGACATCCCGAGTGGCTGCACGGAACAAGATGCAGAGCTGCACCAACAACGCCTGAGGCAGAGTCACCTTTAACAGATGAGCAACGGCCACAAGTGGAGCAGCGTGAAACACAGGACAAGGGGGAGACAGACCAGACCTTTCCTAACAACAACGCTGAGGGTCCTTCATCAAGTGTCCCAGGAACGGTGACACCAACTGATGCTGTTGAGTGAAGCACGCAGGGCAGGTCCGGGAAACCGCCCCTGAACAAGATGACTACGGACCAGGAGGAGAAGCAGATGACAGCACACCACAAGAACTTTCATTATTGACACTTACAGAAAATAACCTGGAACTGAGACAGAAAGGCACTGCCTAACAACATTTTAAATTCTGAAAGGAACATTTTCCACTGTCCAGAAAATGCATTGCATTATGCGAACAATATTTTTAAGTACCTTAATGTGTGTGCTACCTGTACTGCAACAACCTGCTGACCATCCCCTCATTGCAGTACATGAGAAAGTTGCCCAGGCTTTAGGTCTTCAAAATTGCTGGATTTGTAGAGAGTTATCCAGACACCCCAGTGACCCTATTGGCCTTCATGAAACGCCTGTGCCTATACAAAAATATGCGCAAGGAATAGGATGCCTCATATCCAATGTAACCTGGGATTGTGGAGAAGGAAGGATTGGATGGTACCCACGTTGTACCATACTGCCAAATATTCAAGCCCAATACCAAGTGTCTCCTACAGTAGAATATAAAGACAAGGAAAAAGCTTTTCCTGTATGTTTAAAGCATCATGTTTCAGGATATAACCCAGCTTCGCGATACTTAGGGCATTTAAAAAAATAGCCAGTGTCCTCACATATTAGAATTTGATAATATCACAGGGAATTGGAACATAAAAGACAGACAGTTAGTAAGTAGGAACTGGACAGCTAAGATACGAGGAAAACAAGCAAACTATACTTTGCATTACTGGAACATCACTGTAGATAGAGAGACACTATTAATAACACCTGATGGTCTTCTATATGATCCATTTATTGAGCAAACGAATAAGCGCGCTAGGGCACCAAATCTGATTTCTAAAATATTAGAATACCCCTTATGGTCAGCTCGCTGCTCGTACATGGCACCATGGGCAAATGTTAAACTTATAAATTCTTCATGGATTGATTACAAATGGTGTGATCAATTCCAAAATACTTTCCCTGAAGGGGTAGGCCTTCCGCTCAGTAAATATCACACATTAGACACACAGTTATAGGGCGGAATGTATTTTGTTTGTGGCACTAAAGCATACAAAGTGCTTCCCCGGTACTGGGAAGGCATGTGTGCTATTTCTTACCTTACACCAAACATTTCAGTCGTGCCACACATTGCAGCCCATGAGCTACTAAATTTGGGGAGTTTTGCTCATAGATATAAAAGAGATATACATGCACCTATTCTGGAAACTAGACAAGGCCTATTCTTTGAACTAATGCGTATATTTATTCCTGGATATGGGGTATATGATTTAGAATTGGCTCTAGTTAATATGTCTGCTGAGCTAGCTGTAGCATTCAATGCAACAAGAGATGCACTTCAACAGTTGCAGATGGTAATTAACTCAGTAGCTGCCATGACTATTCAACATCGAATTGCACTTGACCTCCTGACACTACAACAAGGAGGACTGTGCGTTTTATTAAATTCCTCTTGCTGTTATTTTTTAAACAAAAGTGGGAACATAGCAAGGGATGTGGCACAAATTAAGAATGCAGCTCAAATATTCCGTGGAGCTGCAAAAATTACAGATTCTGATGACTGGTCCTGGCTATGGTCATGGCACCAACAGGATGGTTAAAGCACTTACTTTTAGCGCTTCTGGGTATCTTTTTAAGAATAGTGATATTTTTGTGTTGTCTTCAGTGTTGCTGCTCCATGGTACAGCAATGGTGTAGTAAAAGCATCCATTCAATTTCTGCAGTTAAAACTCTACCTCCTACAGAACAGGAGCTAGCCTACAAATATCTCCAAATACAACAGGATGTAGAGAAAGCACACAAAGAAACATTTCAATTAATGGCTATAGAGATATAATATAAAAGCATTAAGTATTAGTATATAATTTTATCTATGTAGAAAAATGAATACCTCTTGGATGGTTCTACGCCAATATATGCATGTTATTTAAAGACTGTGTGATGCTAGTCAAAGATAAGTACTTTTTCGATATTTCTACCATATGTATGTAGTCATATTTTTCTTACAATGGTATTTGATATTGCTATCAAAAAGGAGGGATATTGTGGGGAAAAATATATCTCAATCCCATATTCTCCTCCACACTGTCTCAGTACTCCTGAGCTAACCGCTCTGACCAAGCTACTTGCTCCGTGCTCCTGAACACCCCTCCCCTTACAGATCTATTAAAACTTGACCCCGAGCCCTACATTGAACTCATTGACATGTCATGGGTTAACAGCTGTGGAAAGCCTCTGAATCTTGCAGGTTGGCTTAAACTTGCTTTCTGGTCCCTTGTGCCCATATATTGCTCTATGTTCTGGGCCTGCCTGGCACTTCTATTTGTATATGTACAACCGTAATTGGCCTTGGCCACATCTTATGAGTTTACTGATGACTGCACTTTCTGCCCTATATATTCTGCTGTGACTATTCATGAGGGGCAGAAGAAGCTTGTTCCAAGACGTGACACTGCGTCTGCATTCTGCCTTGGCATGCCAATAAACGGACAAAGGTGCAAGAACATTTCCTGTGTTTTGGGAGGCAGCTGTGGTTTATTTGCTTTGTGTCGCTCTGCGGAGGGTTGGAGGATTTATTGCCCAACTTAATGGATTTATTACCCAACAACAGGAACTACATGACCCAAAATGCCTTGCCAGATGACGCCCATTGGGGCGGGATTGTTCAAACAAATAAAGGTGTTCCAAATTTACTGCTGCCTCCGTTTACTTTATGCAAGCCAGTGAACAAGGGCTACGGCTTGAAACGCGTCTGGCTTTACTTGCAACTGGAAGTTGTGGTCTCCGCTTAAGTTGCTGCTGCAATTGGTGTTTGTGCTACAAAACCCCCCCAGGAGGGACCTCTCTATTGTGGTCGACTCTTCTCTTCGTGTTTAGCGGCTGGTCCGGTCGCAGAGAGGTCCCGCCGCTCAAACTGCGGACCCCGGTGCTCGCAACCGCACGCACTTCTGGAATGAAGGGGCCCTCACCTTTGGATACTATTGGTGAGCAACGAGCGCTTTCCTTTCAACTTTCACCCACTTGGGATTGGAATCCAAGAAATAAACCCACTTGGACTGAATTTAATAACGGGGGCAACGAATCGACTGGGGTTTCACTGAACTTTAAGTCAGCACAGGAACTACATGACCCAAAATGCCTTGCCTGATGATGCCCATTGGGACGGGACTGTTCAAACGAATAAAGGTGTTCCAAATTTACTGCTGCCTCAGTTTACTTTGTGCAAGCCAGTGAACAAGTGCTACGGCTTGAAACGCGTCTGGCTTTACTTGCAACTGGAAGTTGTGGTCTCCGCTTAAGTTGCTGCTGCAATTGGTGCTTGTGCTACAAAACCCCCCCAGGAGTGACCTCTCTATTGTGGGCAACTCTTCTCTTCGTGTTTAGCGGCTGGTCCGGTCGCAGAGAGGTCCCGCCGCTCAAACTGCGGACCCCTGTGCTCGCAACCGCACGCACTTCTGGAATGGAGGGGCCCTCACCTTTGGATACTATTGGTGAGCAACGAGCGCTTTCCATTCAACTTTCACCCACTTGGGATTGGAATCCAAGAAATAAACCCACTTGGACTGAATTTAATAACGGGGGCAACGAATCGACTGGGGTTTCGCTGAACTTTAAGTCAGCACAGGAACTACATGACCCAAAATGCCTTGCCTGATGACGCCCATTGGGGCGGGACTGTTCAAACGAATAAAGGTGTTCCAAATTTACTGCTGCCTCTGTTTACTTTGTGCAAGCCAGTGAACAAGGGCTACGGCTTGAAACACGTCTGGCTTTACTTGCAACTGGAAGTTGTGGTCTCCGCTTAAGTTGCTGCTGCCATTGGTGTTTGTGCTACAACCCCCCCAGGAGTGACCTCTCTATTGTGGGCAACCCTTCTCTTCGTGTTTAGCGGCTGGTCCGGCCGCAGAGAGGTCCTGCCACTCAAGCTGCGGATCCCTGTGCTCGCAACCACACGCACTTCTGGAATGGATTGGGCCTCACCTTTGGATACTATTGGTGAGCAACGAGCGCTTTCCTTTCAACTTTCACCAACTTGGGATTGGAATCTAAGAAATAAACCCACTTGGACTGAATATAATAACGGGGCAACTAATCCACTGGGGTTTCATGGAACTTTAAGTCAGCACAGGAACTACATGACCCAAAATGCCTCGCCTGATGACTCCCATTGGGGCGGGACTGTTCAAACGAAATCAATCATTTTGGAATGGTGTATTAATCAATGAATTTCACTTTAGATTACATTTGTAAGTGTTGAAAATACACCATTGTCATGCGTACGCCACAGGAAACATATTTATATCATATTATTTCGTATTTTAGGAGTACGATGGGCTCAAAAAGCAGAAAGGGACAACGAAAGACCAATGTTTACACATACGTTAGATTATTGTTCTAGTGTCTGCCATTCAAGTTGTCTCTAGCTTAGCATGAAACACCATTCCAAAATGGCGGATCCATTAACCTTGAGTAAGAACAAGCCGGAATATGTGTACTTTCTCACTGTTTATTACATCTTTCCATTGTTTGTGTTTATGTAAGCAAGCATAATGTCGTGTTGGGTAACGTGTGAACAAGACACATTTGGTGTTGAAACGCGTAATGTTTTCTGAGAATAAACTAATCTGAGCATCTTTACTACCGAGTGCGCGTGATGCTTTCAAGCACACTGTATATATATATATATATATATATATATATATATATATATATATATATATATATATATATATATATATATATATATCCAACATTTGCAGAGTCCCAATTTGCAAGAGCCACACGGAAAATTATCTTGACTTTCAATTTAATGGCAGCATGCTGACAGCAATTCATTATGAAAGGCAAACAAGTCTCAAACCATCGGTATAGCCAGACGCGTTTCAGGAGGTAAATCCTTTCATCAGTGGCTTTCAGGAAGGCGAGGAGAAAGCGTTCTTTGGCGTAGCAAGTTCTTAAATGCCCAACTCCCGCCCTAATGGGCGTGGCCTCACAGCATTCTGGTAGTTGAAGTCCGCGCCGTTACAAACCTCAGTGGGTGCAATGTCTCCCAGCCACAATGTCCATATATTAAAGGCACCCTTCAAAAAGTATTCTGCCCTGCTTTCTTGCTGTCACTGGAAGGCGAACAGATACCGTTCTGCAAGATGCCTGCTCAATTCCGTTCCGCTCAGTGCTTTGCTTCACAAGTAGTGCAGCCGCGGACCCACTGTAGCACGTGGTAAGCTCTTTGCACGACCCGGGAAGGCCGTTATAAATCCAACATTTGCAGAGTCCCAATTTGCAAGAGCCACACGGAAAATTATCTTAACTTTCAATTTTAATGGCAGCATGCTGACAGCAATTCATTATGAAAGGCAAACAAGTCTCAAACCATCGGTATAGCCAGCCGCGTTTCAGGAGGTAAATCCTTTCATCAGTGGCTTTCAGGAAGGCGAGGAGAAAGCGTTCTTTGGCGTAGCAAGTTCTTAAATGCCCAACTCTCGCCCTAATGGGCGTGGCCTCACGGCATTCTGGGAGTTGAAGTCCGCGCCGTTACAAACCTCAGTGGGTGCAATGTCTCCCAGCCACAATGTCCATATATTAAAGGCACCCTTCAAAAAGTATTCTGCCCTGCTTTCTTGCTGTCACTGGAAGGCGAACAGACACCGTTCTGCAAGATGCCTGCTCAATTCCGTTCCGCTCAGTGCTTCACAAGTAGTGCAGCCGCGGACCCACTGTAGCACGTGGTAAGCTCTTTGCACGACCCGGGAAGGCCGTTATAAATCCAACATTTGCAGAGTCCCAATTTGCAAGAGCCACACGGAAAATTATCTTAACTTTCAATTTTAATGGCAGCATGCTGACAGCAATTCATTATGAAAGGCAAACAAGTCTCAAACCATCGGTATAGACAGACGCGTTTCAGGAGGTAAATCCTTTCATCAGTGGCTTTCAGGAAGGCGAGGAGAAAGCGTTCTTTGGCGTAGCAAGTTCTTAAATGCCCAACTCGCGCCCTAATGGGCGTGGCCTCACGGCATTCTGGGAGTTGAAGTCCGCGCCGTTACAAACCTCAGTGGGTGCAATGTCTCCCAGCCACAATGTCCATATATTAAAGGCACCCTTCAAAAAGTATTCTGCCCTGCTTTCTCGCTGTCACTGGAAGGCGAACAGACACCGTTCTGCAAGATGCCTGCTCAATTCCGTTCCGCTCAGTGCTTCACAAGTAGTGCAGCCGCGGACCCACTGTAGCACGTGGTAAGCTCTTTGCACGACCCGGGAAGGCCGTTATAAATCCAACATTTGCAGAGTCCCAATTTGCAAGAGCCACACGGAAAATTATCTTAACTTTCAATTTTAATGGCAGCATGCTGACAGCAATTAATTATGAAAGGCAAACAAGTCTCAAACCATCGTTATAGCCAGACGCATTTTAGGAGGTGAATCCTTTCATCAGTGGCTTTCAGGAAGGCGAGGAGAAAGCGTTCTTTGGCGTAGCAAGTTCTTAAATGCCCAACTCCCGCCCTAATGGCCGTGGCCTCATGGCATTCTGGGAGTTGAAGTCCGCGCCGTTACAAACCTCAGTGGGTGCAATGTCTCCCAGCCACAATGTCCATATATTAAAGGCACCCTTCAAAAAGTATTCTGCCCTGCTTTCTTGCTGTCACTGGAAGGCGAACAGACACCGTTCTGCAAGATGCCTGCTCAATTCCGTTCCGCTCAGTGCTTCACAAGTAGTGCAGCCGCGGACCCACTGTAGCACATGGTAAGCTCTTTGCACGACCCGGGAAGGCCGTTATAAATCCAACATTTGCAGAGTCCCAATTTGCAAGAGCCACACGGAAAATTATCTTAACTTTCAATTTTAATGGCAGCATGCTGACAGCAATTCATTATGGAAGGCATACAAGTCTCAAACCATTGGTATAGCCAGACACGTTTCAGGAGGTAAATCCTTTCATCAGTGGCTTTCAGGAAGGCGAGGAGAAAGAGTTCTTTGGCGTAGCAAGTTCTTAAATGCCCAACTCCCGCCCTAATGGGCGTGGCCTCACGGCATTCTGGGAGTTGAAGTCCGCGCAGTTACAAACCTCAGTGGGTGCAATGTCTCCCAGCCACAATGTCCATATATTAAAGGCAACCTTCAAAAAGTATTCTGCCCTGCTTTCTTGCTGTCACTGGAAGGCGAACAGACACCGTTCTGCAAGATGCCTGCTCAATTCCGTTCCGCTCACTGCTTCACAAGTAGTGCAGCTGCGGACCCACTGTAGCACGTGGTAAGCTCTTTGCACGACCCGGGAAGGCCGTTATAAATCCAACATTTGCAGAGTCCCGATTTGCAAGAGCCACACGGAAAATTATCTTAACTTTCAATTTTTTTTTTTTTTTTTTTTTTTGGTGTAAGACATTTATTATGTAATAAGAGTCACAAGATTACACTGCGTCACGCCAACAACCCGGAGGCAGGCCGCTATAAAGTATACACAACATCAGATGTAGTAAAGTAGTCAGTTGTAGCACAACTCTGCGGAACCTCGAGCCCTCAGAAAGAAATACATTACAGTAGTGAGTTAATATTGAGCAATGCAATCCTAGCTCGGAAAATGGTCTTACTTTTATCAGTGCAGAGGACAGGTAGTCAAGGCATGAGGTAATATGGCTGTACCGGGGCGACCAGCAGGCTCCAGCTCCCGGAACAGCGTATGAAACGGGTACGTCCAGCAGCACTGTTTTTCGCCCAACCGTCCCCAACAGACAAAAAGAAAACGTAAACAACTTAACATTGGTGCAATTACAAAGAATCAACCACGCAGTGTCCCACATATACACGGGGCCGCGTGTTCTTGCGCTTGGTGAGTATCAGTGGATTGGAAACTGTGGCAGAGGTGGAGGTGTGGCAGGTAGTAAGCCTCCTCAGTGAAGGTGGAGGGGGGGGGGAATAGTAGGGGGGGGGAGAGAATGACGGAACAGGGCAATACGCCGGGTCCTGTGGTCTCAGGGAGGGCAGATGGTAGAGGACACAGAGCGTGTGTTAGATCAATAGGGATGACAGGTTTAGTGCACTCCATGACCAAGGCGAGCCATCGCAGGAGCAAATCAGCAGAGCTGTAGTAAGTCGATCTCACGTTCAGATCATTCAGCCCATATCATCCGAAACACCCACATCAGGCGACTCCCCAGAGGCGACCGAACACTCACGCTCCCTTGTCCATTGTAGAAATGGCTCCCAAATGTCATTCGGTCTAGAGGCAGTGGGCATAGTTTCCCAGTAGTGTGTTAGTTGTGCATGCCCATAAGCGATATCTCCAAGCCAGTCTGTAAGCAATGGAAGTGCTTTCCTGCCCCAATGTAGTGAAATCTGACGTTTTGCATATAGGAGGAGGAGTGCATGCAATTTCCTGTCACAAGGTGCAGTGTCATGTACATAGCCCAACAAGCCTAGAAGTGGTGAAGGTGTGTCCGTCCTGTGTAAGATTTGGTTGATAGCTGTGAATACGGCCGTCCAGTATTCGCTCAGTTTGGGGCAGCTCCATGCCACGTGTATAAAGGACGCATCTTCTCTCCCGCACTTCCAGCAGGACGCATCCGTACGGATACCCATGCGGTGCAGCAGTACCGGTGTTCGGTAGTATCTGTGTAAGAATTTGAAGTGTATGAGACGTAGTCTGTAGTTTGGAGACAGTGCCGTCAGTTGTTTACAGCAGAACTCCCACATTTCGTCGGTGAACGGGTCTTCCAGATCAGCAGCCCAAGCCATCTTGGCTGTGGCTACAGTGACTGGGGCCTGCTCTTGCATGGTGTTGTACAGTCTCGATACTAGCTTTTTGGGAGAAGGCCTTGAAAGCAGGTTCTGGAGGGCCTCCAGGGGTCGTGGCTCTTCCGGGAATTGGGGCCCCATCTTCTTGCAAGACTCCCTAAGGGAGTGGTACAGCAGCGCATCTGCAAAGGGCTCAGGTTGGTCATCGTCTCCCGCGCACATCTCCACAAAGGTGCCGTCTGGATACAGATCGGCGAAGGTATGGAGCCTCTGCCCACGGAGCGTAAGAACGTCGCCTCTTGTAGTTAAGCAGGGCAACATCGGGTTTCCCCGGAGAGGGATGGCAGGTGCGTAAAGTAAGGAGAGTCCTGCTCTCTTTTGTAGTTCACGCCATGTCCATCGTACCATTTCCACGGTGTCAACCTCTCCTGAAGGGCGAGAGACTTTCCCGTATAGCGCCACTCGCAGAGGCAACGGGGCAACCGCAGCCAACTCTACCGCCACGTGCGGTTGGTAGGGAGTAGGGAAGGCCCAAAAATGCAGAAATTGCGCCTGCGCGCAGAGAGAATACAGCCTCAGGTCTGGAGCCCCAAGGCCTCCCTGCCGAAGCGGAAGTGTAAGCAGGTCCCAGGAGACCCGTGCCTGTCCTCCGGCCCATACCAGTTTCAACAACAGAGAGCGAACGCGCTCGTGAAAGTGCGATGTCATGGGCAGCGGAATGTTCACGAATAGATACAGGAATTTGGGGAGGACCACCATTTTCGCCAATGCTATTCTGGCAACCAGGGACAAGGGCAATCTGTTCCAAACCTCGATTTTCCCTTCCAGCCAATCTACCGCTCTCCCAAAGTTTAGTGACCATAGCTCCTGCACATCTCGACTGACCCATACCCCCAAGTATTTAACAGCTTCAGTCTCCCAACGCAGAGGGTAGTCAGGAGCTGGCTCACTGGTCTCATCCGTCAGAGGGAAGGCCACAGATTTAGACCAGTTTATGGATACTCCCGCCAGGCCTTCAAACCTAACGAATTCACGGAGCAACGGGTTCATGTTGTCTTTGGGGTTGATGATGTACAGAGTCACATCGTCGGCATACAGTGAGATCAATAAGCTCCGGGAACTAAACCCGATGCCTCTCGCAGTGTGGTGTTGACGTATCCTAGCCGCAAGCGGCTCCATTGCGATGGCAAACAGGAGAGGGGACAGTGGGCACCCCTGTCTGGTCCCTCTGGTGATATCAAAAGGTTTAGAGACAAGGCCGTTTACGCTCACTCTAGCTCTGGGTCCAGTGTACAATAGTTTTATCAGGGTGATGAAATTGCTACTGAACCCCATTCTGCCTAAAATTTTAAATAAATACGGCCATTCCAAAGAGTCGAACGCTTTGGTGGCGTCCAAGAACACCACTGCTGCCTGCACAGTTGGATGTAAGTAATGAAGTATCGAAAAAATGGTTCGGAGGTTGTGTGATGTGGCCCGCCCCGGGATGAATCCGGATTGGTCAGGTAGCGCAATGATCGGTAGCATCGGTTGCAATTTGTCCGCAATGATTTTGGCATAAATTTTGGCATCCACATTGATCAGGGATAGGGGCCTATAGGAGTCCAGGAGCATCTCATCTTTATCAGGCTTTAAGAGCGTAATTATTAAGGCTTCGCGCATGGACTCCGGTAGGGAGTTCAATTCAAGGGCCTCCACGAACACTGAGTGTAACTTCGGCGCCAGCTCATCTGCGTAAGCCTTGTAAAAGGACGTTGTTAGGCCGTCAGGCCCAGGGGCCTTATTAGCCGGCATGCTTTTGATCACTTGGACAATGTCCTGGACAGTAACAGGTAGGTCCATGTATTGTCTGTGGTTGTTATTAAACCAAACTAGGGCAATAGAGTCCAGAAAGCTGTCCAAAGAGGCCGGGGCAGTGGGCTGTTTGGAGGTGTACAGGGACGCATAGAAGTCAGTGAATGCTCGTAGCACAGCTTCTTGGCCAACGGCCAAAGATCCTTCCTTATCATAGATGGTGTGAATGTGGTGTGATTGTGAGCGGGGAGCTATCAACCTGGCAAGTGTCCTGCTGGGCCTATCTCCTTCTCCGTATCTGCGGGCTTCTGCCTGTCTCCCCAGAAACCGCACCTCGCGTTCCGCCTCCTCGTGAAAGGCAAGCAGTTTAGCTTTAATGGCACCAGCTGTCTCTAATTTCGGGTCAAGGCTAAAAGCTGCGTCCAGACCTCTCAGTTCTCCCTCTAGTTTGGCAAGCATGTCACGAATTGTTCGCAGTACTCCCGCTTGTCTCGCTATGCACTGACCTCTGATTACCGCCTTAAAGGCGTCCCATTCAATGGCTTCTGATGTAACAGATCCCGCATTTTCAGCAAAGTATGTAATGATATCACCCCTTATCTCCTCAACAAAAACTGGGTCCGTAAGTGCGTGTGGGGGAAGACGCCATGTGAATGCCCTGTTGACAGTGTCAGGGATGCGCAGCTCAAGAACACAGGGGGCGTGGTCTGATAGTGATCTAGCTTGTATTCCGACTTTTGTCACCCATGTTGCAACCTCAGGAGACACCAACCAAAAGTCCAATCTGGACCAAGCAGCCTTATGACATGTGTAACATGTTCCTATCTTCGCATTCGGATGTCGAACTCTCCACACATCAGCCAGCAGTCCCTCACCCATCACATCAAGGACGGCTTGGCGCGCTTTGGCATGCGACGGTCTACTCACACCACGTCTGTCCATGTCATCATCCAACACAACATTAAAATCACCCCCTATCACAACCGATGGGCAGTCAAGTAGTGCAATCTGTGCCCACACCTCTCTAAAGAAGTCGGGGTCATCGGTATTCGGACCATATATGGCAGCCAGCACCAACGGTCGCCCCTGTAGGGAACCATGTATGATCACGTATCTACCATCCGCATCTAGCCTGTGTGCATACTCTCGCCAATCTAGCCCCCTACGCACAAGTATAGCCACTCCCCTGGCATAATTGGAGTAAATGGCCGAATACACATTTGACCACCTGGAATTTTTCAATCTGGGTGAGGGAATAGCGTTTATGTGAGTCTCTTGCAAGTAGCAAACGTCCACGTTATGTCTGGCAAGTGTGCCATGCAGTAATCGGGCTTTTTTGTAGTCCCCAAGGCCTCTGATGTTCCAGGTCCATAACTTAATCCCTCCCATAGTTGAGGTGCTGTAGAGATAGGCTCGTCCCCATCCCGCCCCGCTCCCCAGTGTCACAGGGCTCCCCACATCTCGCTGTCACCATTCCGTCGCACAAGAAGAAAACCTTAGTAAAAGTCACATTGCACCGTGTCTGAACAAGAAATAACAATTCAATAAACTTCCCCCAATCCCCACCACCCTCAGCAACCTCCCAATTAGGTCGTGATGTACCCCGAAGTAAGGCACGCAAAGCGTGACGTAAAACCAACATTGAAAACAGCGGGAGGCACCCCATGGGGCGTGGTGCGCCCAGCGTACACCCCCGTGTGAACGGGGTGGCTACAGTTAGGTATAAGGTTCCATGGACTTTGCGGGGCTCCCGTCCCAGGGTTCTTAGAGTGTACCGTGACCAACATTCTTGCAAACATTAGGGCACCAGGAATCCCAGCCCGGTGTCCGGGGCTGTGTCATGTTTTAACCCCATCCCCTCCCAGGTGAGGTGCAACAACAATGAACTTAAGGAGTCCCCGTGTACCAGCGGAAGACATGGGGGGGCAAACCTGTAATACCACAAACATTACAACAGCAGATCATTTAATCATTGTCACTTAGCTGGTCCGCAGTGTCTTCATGTCTGGGCGACTTCCTTCTGGCCCCCGCACCGCCGATGTGTCTGGCGAATTTGAGGGCCGATTTCGCATCAGTGAAAAAGTGAGTAGAGTTCTCATGGAGGACTTTCAATTTTGCTGGGTACAGTAGGGAGTACGGCACACCAGCCTGCAGCAACAGCTTCTTTGCCGGTAGGAATTCTTTACGGGCCGCTTGCACCAGGGGGGTAAAGTCTGGATAGAAGGAAATGTTGTTCCCTTTATGAACAATTTTGCCCTTTTCCCTCGCCAATCGTAGAATCAAGTCTCTGTCCTGGTAATTCATCAACTTAGCGAGGATGGGACGAGGTGGAGCCCCTGGTGGCGGTTTCTTCCCTAGTGATCTGTGTGCTCTTTCGACCGTGAATACTGAGGACAGGTGCGGATCGAATAGTTCATGCAGTAGCTCCGTCACATAAGTCTCCATCTTCTCTATGTTTGTCGTCTCCGGAATCCCCGTGAGGCGTATATTGGACCGACGGGAACGCGCCTCCAAATCATCTGACTTGGCCCGTAGAGCGTCCAGTTCTCGTTCCAGAGATGTGATGTGCTGCTTGGCCTGCTGTTGAAATTCACAGCATTCGGTTTGCCTGTTCTCTAAGCAGTCCAGTCGAGTTTCATGTACGTCAACTTTAGATTTCACAGATTCAAGTTGCGCAGACATGGCGTCCAGTTTGGTGTCAATACTTTTAAGGCTGGATCTCACCTCCATGATGAGTGCTCCAAAGTCGATATCCGTCGGTACTCCTTGCGACGCCGCCATTTCACCTCCCGTCTCCGTAGCCGTGTTCTTCGGGAGGCGCTTATTATCAAAGCTGATTTTGGGCTGACGGGCCTCGTTCTTCCCCATCGTGACGGTGAGAGCACTGCAATAGGTAGTCTGGAGACTCAGTGTGTTTCCGCAGGTTGTATGTATGCCGATCGGTGGGGTGGTAGTTTCACACAGATAGGCCCTGGGAGCTCTGGACGTGCAATCGGCGTTTCCAGGTTTCAGCGGTGTTATTGTATGGCGTTTGTGTCGTAAGCGACGCGCAAGTTTGGCCCAACCGTAATCCACAAAATGGCGAGTTCCCTACATATGTCTCTTGGGCGGCCTGACGCGGCGTTCAGCAAGGCACCAGAACAGGGGGCCAATGTGCTATGTTAGGGCTCCAATCCCCGGGTGACACAGCAGCTCATGTATCGTGAAGATTTGGCATCTAGGGGCGGCAGCACCCCTCAGGTCAAGTGGTGTGGGCTGGGGGGTGTCAGCAGGTCCCCAACCCCACTTACCGCTGCTTGCCGCACCCCTGGTGCTCTGTCCGGCGCTGGTATGGGCGCCAAGGCAGGTTCCGATCTGGTATCGCCAGCTCCGGTTCAGATGCGCCAGCTCCGCAGCGATGGCGGGTCCTGCCGCTGCGGTACAGACAGAGCGGGGGATTAGGCTGCTCTCCGTGCCTCGCTCGCCTGCAAAAATCAGGGCTGCTCCAGGGGCTCAGCAGGGATGTCCTGAGGATCGTTTTCGGTCTCCGCGCCGCCGCCAGCAGAATTCCGCACCTCCGGTCGCTGGACCCCCAGAGGCCCGCCAAGCCACGGGCCGCGGTGTACCGCGACGCCCAGGGCACAGCACTTCCGCCCAGGAGTCGCGCTGGCTATCGGGCCGCCGGACCCGCAACCCGATCCGGTTCCTCAGCCACAGTATCTGCGCGCCCCAGATTTCCTCGCAGGGGTCCTGTAGGTGTCCGCTGCTGAACCCCGAGGTATCGGGGCTCCGCAAGTACCAGGATTAGGATAGTAGCAGGATTAATAGTTGTAGCCGGCGGAGCTCACTCACTGAGCGGCCATTTCGCAGCTCGGCTAGCCACGCCCCCCATCTTAACTTTCAATTTTAATGGCAGCATGCTGACAGCGATTCATTATGAAAGGCAACTAATTCTCAAACCATCGGTATAGCCAGACGCGTTTCAGGAGGTAAATCCTTTCATCAGTGGCTTTCAGGAAGGCGAGGAGAAAGCGTTCTTTGGCGTAGCAAGTTCTTAAATGCCCAACTCCCGCCCTGATGGGCGTGGCCTCACGGCATTCTGGTAGTTGAAGTCCGCGCCGTTACAAACCTCAGTGGGTGCAATGTCTCCCAGCCACAATGTCCATATATTAAAGGCACTCTTCAAAAAGTATTCTGCCCTGCTTTCTTGCTGTCACTGGAAGGTGAACAGACACCGTTCTGCAAGATGCCTGCTCAATTCCGTTCCGCTCAGTGCTTCACAAGTAGTGCAGCCGCGGACCCACTGTAGCACGTGGTAAGGTCTTTGCACGACCCGGGAAGGCCGTTATAAATCCAACATTTGCAGAGTCCCAATTTGCAAGAGCCACACGAAAAATTATCTTAACTTTCAATTTTAATGGCAGCATGCTGACAGCAATTCATTATGAAAGGCAAACAAGTATCAAACCATCGGTATAGCCAGACGCGTTTCAGGAGGTAAATCCTTTCATCAGTGGCTTTCAGGAAGGCGAGGAGAAAGCGTTCTTTGGCGTAGCAAGTTCTTAAATGCCCAACTCCTGCCCTAATGGGCGTGGCCTCACGGCATTCTGGTAGTTGAAGTCCGCGCCGTTACAAACCTCAGTGGGTGCAATGTCTCCCAGCCACAATGTCCATATATTAAAGGCACCCTTCAAAAAGTATTCTGCCCTGCTTTCTTGCTGTCACTGGAAGGCGAACAGACACCGTTCTGCAAGATGCCTGCTCAATTCCGTTCCGCTCAGTGCTTCACAAGTAGTGCAGCCGCGGACCCACTGTAGCAAGTGATAAGCTCTTTGCACGACCCGGGAAGGCCGTTATAAATCCAACATTTGCAGAGTCCCAATTTGCAAGAGCCACACGGAAAATTATCTTAACTTTCAATTTTAATGGCAGCATGCTGACAGCAATTCATTATGAAAGGCAAACAAGTCTCAAACCATCGGTATAGCCAGACGCGTTTCAGAAGGTAAATCCTTTCATCAGTGGCTTTCAGGAAGGCGAGGAGAAAGCGTTCTTTGGCGTAGCAAGTTCTTAAATGCCCAACTCCCGCCCTAATGGGCGTGGCCTCACGGCATTCTGGGAGTTGAAGTCCGCGCCGTTACAAACCTCAGTGGGTGCAATGTCTCCCAGCCACAATGTCCATATATTAAAGGCACCCTTCAAAAAGTATTCTGCCCTGCTTTCTTGCTGTCACTGGAAGGCGAACAGACACCGTTCTGCAAGATGCCTGCTCAATTCCGTTCCGCTCAGTGCTTCACAAGTAGTGCAGCCGCGGACCCACTGTAGCACGTGGTAAGCTCTTTGCACGACCCGGGAAGGCCGTTATAAATCCAACATTTGCAGAGTCCCAATTTGCAAGAGCCACACGGAAAATTATCTTAACTTTCAATTTTAATGGCAGCATGCTGACAGCAATTCATTATGAAAGGCAAACAAGTCTCAACCATCGGTATAGCCAGACGCGTTTCAGGAGGTAAATCCTTTCATCAGTGGCTTTCAGGAAGGCGAGGAGAAAGCGTTCTTTGGCGTAGCAAGTTCTTAAATGCCCAACTCCCGCCCTAATGGGCGTGGCCTCACGGCATTCTGGGAGTTGAAGTCCGCGCCGTTACAAACCTCAGTGGGTGCAATGTCTCCCAGCCACAATGTCCATATATTAAAGGCACCCTTCAAAAAGTATTCTGCCCTGCTTTCTTGCTGTCACTGGAAGGCGAACAGACACCGTTCTGCAAGATGCCTGCTCAATTCCGTTCCGCTCAGTGCTTCACAAGTAGTGCAGCCGCGGACCCACTGTAGCACGTGGTAAGGTCTTTGCACGACCCGGGAAGGCCGTTATAAATCCAACATTTGCAGAGTCCCAATTTGCAAGAGCCACACGAAAAATTATCTTAACTTTCAATTTTAATGGCAGCATGCTGACAGCAATTCATTATGAAAGGCAAACAAGTATCAAACCATCGGTATAGCCAGACGCGTTTCAGGAGGTAAATCCTTTCATCAGTGGCTTTCAGGAAGGCGAGGAGAAAGCGTTCTTTGGCGTAGCAAGTTCTTAAATGCCCAACTCCTGCCCTAATGGGCGTGGCCTCACGGCATTCTGGTAGTTGAAGTCCGCGCCGTTACAAACCTCAGTGGGTGCAATGTCTCCCAGCCACAATGTCCATATATTAAAGGCACCCTTCAAAAAGTATTCTGCCCTGCTTTCTTGCTGTCACTGGAAGGCGAACAGACACCGTTCTGCAAGATGCCTGCTCAATTCCGTTCCGCTCAGTGCTTCACAAGTAGTGCAGCCGCGGACCCACTGTAGCAAGTGATAAGCTCTTTGCACGACCCGGGAAGGCCGTTATAAATCCAACATTTGCAGAGTCCCAATTTGCAAGAGCCACACGGAAAATTATCTTAACTTTCAATTTTAATGGCAGCATGCTGACAGCAATTCATTATGAAAGGCAAACAAGTCTCAAACCATCGGTATAGCCAGACGCGTTTCAGAAGGTAAATCCTTTCATCAGTGGCTTTCAGGAAGGCGAGGAGAAAGCGTTCTTTGGCGTAGCAAGTTCTTAAATGCCCAACTCCCGCCCTAATGGGCGTGGCCTCACGGCATTCTGGGAGTTGAAGTCCGCGCCGTTACAAACCTCAGTGGGTGCAATGTCTCCCAGCCACAATGTCCATATATTAAAGGCACCCTTCAAAAAGTATTCTGCCCTGCTTTCTTGCTGTCACTGGAAGGCGAACAGACACCGTTCTGCAAGATGCCTGCTCAATTCCGTTCCGCTCAGTGCTTCACAAGTAGTGCAGCCGCGGACCCACTGTAGCACGTGGTAAGCTCTTTGCACGACCCGGGAAGGCCGTTATAAATCCAACATTTGCAGAGTCCCAATTTGCAAGAGCCACACGGAAAATTATCTTAACTTTCAATTTTAATGGCAGCATGCTGACAGCAATTCATTATGAAAGGCAAACAAGTCTCAACCATCGGTATAGCCAGACGCGTTTCAGGAGGTAAATCCTTTCATCAGTGGCTTTCAGGAAGGCGAGGAGAAAGCGTTCTTTGGCGTAGCAAGTTCTTAAATGCCCAACTCCCGCCCTAATGGGCGTGGCCTCACGGCATTCTGGGAGTTGAAGTCCGCGCCGTTACAAACCTCAGTGGGTGCAATGTCTCCCAGCCACAATGTCCATATATTAAAGGCACCCTTCAAAAAGTATTCTGCCCTGCTTTCTTGCTGTCACTGGAAGGCGAACAGACACCGTTCTGCAAGATGCCTGCTCAATTCCGTTCCGCTCAGTGCTTCACAAGTAGTGCAGCCGCGGACCCACTGTAGCACGTGGTAAGCTCTTTGCACGACCCGGGAAGGCCGTTATAAATCCAACATTTGCAGAGTCCCAATTTGCAAGAGCCACACGGAAAATTATCTTAACTTTCAATTTTAATGGCAGCATTCTGACAGCAATTCATTATGAAAGGCAAACAAGTCTCAAACCATCGGTATAGCCAGACGCGTTTCAGGAGGTAAATCCTTTCATCAGTGGCTTTCAGGAAGGCGAGGAGAAAGCGTTCTTTGGCGTAGCAAGTTCTTAAATGCCCAACTCCCGCCCTAATGGGCGTGGCATCACGGCATTCTGGGAGTTGAAGTCCGCGCCGTTATAAACCGCAGTGTGTGCAATGTCTCCCAGCCACAATGTCCGTATATTAAAGGCACCCTTCAAAAAGTATTCTGCCCTGCTTTCTTGCTGTCACTGGAAGGCGAACAGACACCGTTCTGCAAGATGCCTGCTCAATTCCGTTCCGCTCAGTGCTTCACAAGAAGTGCAGCCGCGGACCCACTGTAGCACGTGGTAAGCTCTTTGCACGACCCGGGAAGGCCGTTATAAATCCAACATTTGCAGAGTCCCAATTTGCAAGAGCCACACGGAAAATTATCTTAACTTTCAATTTTAATGGCAGCATTCTGACAGCAATTCATTATGAAAGGCAAACAAGTCTCAAACCATCGGTATAGCCAGACGCGTTTCAGGAGGTAAATCTTTTCATCAGTGGCTTTCAGGAAGGCGAGGAGAAAGCGTTCTTTGGCATAGCAAGTTCTTAAATGCCCAACTCCCGCCCTAATGGGCGTGGCCTCACGGCATTCTGGGAGTTGAAGTCCGCGCCGTTACAATCCTCAGTGGGTGCAATGTCTCCCAGCCACAATGTCCATATATTAAAGGCACCCTTCAAAAAGTATTCTGCCCTGCTTTCTTGCTGTCACTGGAAGGCGAACAGACACCGTTCTGCAAGATGCCTGCTCAATTCCGTTCCGCTCAGTGCTTCACAAGTAGTGCAGCCGCGGACCCACTGTAGCACGTGGTAAGCTCTTTGCACGACCCAGGAAGGCCGTTATAAATCCAACATTTGCAGAGTCCCAATTTGCAAGAGCCACACGGAAAATTATCTTAACTTTCAATTTTAATGGCAGCATGCTGACAGCAATTCATTATGAAAGGCAAACAAGTCTCAAACCATCGGTATAGCCAGACGCGTTTCAGGAGGTAAATCCTTTCATCAGTGGCTTTCAGGAAGGCGAGGAGAAAGTGTTCTTTGGCTCTTGCAAATTGGGACTCTGCAAATGTTAGATATATATATATATATATATGTATGTATGTATATATGT